>NC_041390.1:214582336-214619807 GCF_002162155.2 Triticum dicoccoides | reverse complement strand
GCGCGCCCCTGGTGGTCGGTCTCCTCCTCTCCCTTCTTTATATACGTGGGCAGGGCACCCCTTGGAGACACACCAATTGTTCCAAGCCGTGTGCGGCGTCTCTCTCCACGATTTACTCCTCCGGTCATATTCATGTAGTGCTTAGGTGAAGCCTTGCGTGGATCACATCACCATCACCGTCACCACACCGTCGTGCTGACGAAACTCTCCCTCGACCCTTTGCTGGATCAAGAGTTCAAGGGATGTCATCGAACTGAACGTGTGTTGAACTCAGAGGTGTCGTACGTTCGGTACTTGATCGGTTGGATCGCGAAGACATTCGACTACATCGACCGCGTTAACCTAACGCTTCCGCTTTCGGTCTACAAGGGTACATGGACACACTCTCCCCCTCTCGTTGCTATGCATCTCCTAGATAGATCTTGCGTGAGCGTAGGAATTTTTTTGAAACTGCATGTTGTGTTCCCCAACAGTGGCATCCGAGTCAGGTTTATGCGTAGATGATATGCACGAGTAGAACACAAAGAGTTGTGGGCGATAATAGTCATGTTGCTTACGACCAACGTCTTATTTTGATTCAGCGATATTGTTGGATGAAGCGGCCCGAACCAACCTTACATGACCACGTTCATGAGACTGGTTCCATCGACAGACATGCAACTTGTTTTGCATAAAGGTGGCTGGCGGGTGTCTGTTTCTCCAACTTTAGTTGAATCGAATTTGACTATGGCCGGTCCTTGTTGAAGGTTAAAACAACACACTTGATGAAAAATCGTTGTGGTTTTTATGCGTAGGTAAGAACGGTTCTTACTAGAAGCCCGTAGCAGCCACATAAAACTTGCAACAACAAAGTAGAGGACGTCTAACTTGTTTTTGAAGGGCATGCTGTGATGTGATATGGTCAAGACATGATGTGACATACATTGTTGTATGAGTTGATCATGTTTTGTTAAAGTTATCGGCAATTGGCAGGAGCCTTATGGTTGTCGCTTTATTATATGAAATGCAATCACCATGTAATTGGCTTACTTTATCACTATGCGGTAGCGATAGTCGTAGAAGCAATAGTTGGTGAAACGACAATGACGCTACGATGGAGATCCAGGTGTCAAGCTGGTGACGATGGAGATCATGACAGTGCTTTGGAGATGGAGATCAAAGGCACAAGATGATGATGGCCATATCACGTCACATATTTTGATTGCATGTGATGTTTATCTTTTATGCATCTTATTTTGCTCGGTGGTAGCATTATAAGATGATCCCTCACTAAATTTCAAGGCATAAGTGTTCTCCCTGAGTATGCACCATTGCTACAGTTCGTCGTGCCGAGACACCATGTGATGATCGGGTGTGATCAACTCTATGTTCACATACAACGGGTGTAAGACAGATTTGCACATGCAGAATACTCAAGTTAAACTTGACGACCCTAGCATATACAGATATGGCCTCGGAACACTGAGACCGAAAGGTCGAGCGTGAATTATATAGTAGATATGATCAACATAGAGATGTTCACCATTGAAAACTACTCCATCTCACATGATGATCAGACATGGTTTAGTTGATATGGATCACGTGATCATTTAGATGACTAGAGGGATGTCTATCTAAGTGGGAGTTCTTTAGTAATATGATTAACTGAACTTAAATTTATCATGAACTTAGTCCTGATAGTTTGTTGCATATCTATGTTGTTGTAGATCAATGGCCCATGCTACAGTTCCCTTGAATTTTAATGCATTCCTAGAGAAAGCTAAGTTGAAAGATGATGGTAGCAACTACACGGACTGGGTCCATGACTTGACGATTATCATCATTGCTGCACAAAAGAATTATGTCCTGGAAGCACCGCTAGGTGCAAGGCGTGCTGCAGGAGCAACTTCGAACATTATGAACGTCTGGCAAGCTAAAGCTGATGACTACTCGATAGTTCAGTGTGCCATGCTTTACGGCTTAGAATCGGGACTTCAAAGATGTTTTGAACTTCATGGAGCATATGAGATGTTCCAAGATAATATTTCAAGCAAATGCCCGAGTTGAGAGATATGAAGTCTCCAACAAGTTCTATAGCTGCAAGATGGAGGAGAATAGTTCTGTCAGTGAACACATACTTAGAATGTCTGGGTACCATAACCACTTGACTCAACTGGCAGTTAATCTTCTAGATGATAGTGTCATTAACAGAGTTCTTCAATCACTGCCACCAAGCTATAAAAGCTTCGCGATGAACTATAATATGCAAGGGATGGAGAAGACAATTCCCGAGCTCTTCGCAATGCTTAAGTCTGCGGAGGTAGAAATCAAGCAGGAGCATCAAGTGTTAATGGTTAACAAGACCACTAGTTTCAAGAAAAAGGGCAAAGGGAAGAAGGGGGACTTTAAGAAGAATAGCAAGCAAGTTGCTGCTCCCGGGAAGAAGCCCAAGTCTGGACCTAAGCCCGAAACTAAGTGCTTCTATTGTAAAGAGACTGGTCACTGGAAGCGGAACTGCCCCAAGTATTTGGCGGATAAGAAGGATGGCAAAGTGAAAGGTATATTTGATATACATGTTATTGATGCGTACCTTACTAATGCTTGTAGTAGCGCCTGGGTATTTGATACTGGTTCTGTTGCTAATATTTGCAACTCGAAACAAGGGCTGCGGATTAAACGAAGATTGGCTAAGGACGAGGTGACGATGTGCGTCGGAAATGGTTCCAAGGTCGATGTGATCACCGTCGGCACGCTACCTCTACATCTACCTTCGGGATTAGTTTTAGACTTGAATAATTGTTATTTGGTGCCAGCGTTGAGCATGAACATTATATCTGGATCTTGTTTGATGCGAGATAGTTATTCATTTAAATATGAGAATAATGGTTGTTCTATTTATATGAGTAATATATTTTATGTCATGCACCCTTGATGAGTGATCTATTTTTATTGAATCTCGATCATAGTGATACACATATTCATAATATTGAAGCCAAAAGATGCAAAGTTAATAATGATATTGCAACTTATTTGTCGCACTGTCGTTTAGGTCAAATTGGTATAAAGCGCATGAAGAAACTCCATGCAGATGGGCTTTTGGAATCACTTGATGCTTGCAAACCATGCCACATGGGCAAGATGATTAAAACTCTGTTCTCCGGAACAATGGAGCGAGCCACTGACTTATTCGAAATAATACATACAAGTGTATGCGGTCCGATGAGTATTGAGGCTCGTGGCGGGTATCGTTATTTTCTGACCTTCACAAATGATTTGAGCAGATATGGGTATATCTACTTAATGAAACATAAGTCTGAAACATTTGAAAAGTTCAAGCAATTTCAGAGTGAAGTGGAAAATCACCGTAACAAGAAAAAAAAAGTTTCTACGATCTGATCGTGGAGGCGAATATTTGAGTTATGAGTTTGGTCCTCATTTGAAACAATGTGGAATAGTTTTGCAACTCACGCCACCTGGAACACCACAGCGTAATGGTGTGTCCGAACATTGTAACCGTACTTTATTAGATATGGTGCCATCTATGATGTCTCTTACCGATTTACCACTATCGTTTTGGGGTTATGCTTTAGAGACGGCTGCATTCACGTTAAATAGGGTACCAACTAAATTCGTTGAGACAACACCATATGAACTGTGGTTTGGCAAGAAACCTAAGTTGTCGTTTCTTAAAGTTTGGAGTTGTGATGCTTATGTGAAAAAGCTTCAACCTGATAAGCTCAAACCCAAATTGGAGAAATGTGTCTTCATAGGATACCAAAGGAAACTGTTGGGTACACCTTCTATCACAGATCCGAAGGCAAGATATTCATTGCTAAGAATGGATCCTTTCTAGAGAAAGAGTTTCTCTTGAAAGAAGTGAGTGGGAGTAAAGTATAACTTGATGAGGTAGTTGTACCTTCTCTCGAATTTGAAAATAGTTCATCACAGAAATCAGTTCCAGTGATGCCTACACCAATTAGTGAGGAAGTTAATGATGATGATCATGAAACTTCAGATCAAGTTACTACCAAGCCACATAGGTCAACCAGAGTACATTCCGCACCAGAGTGGTATCGTAATCCTGTTCTGGATGTCATGTTACTTGACCATGACGAACCTATGAACTATGAGGAAGCTAAGATGAGCCCAGATTCCACGAAATGGCTTGAGGCCATGAAATCTGAGATGGGATCCATGTATGAGAACAAAGTGTGGACTTTGGTTGACTTGCCCATTGATCGGCAAGCCATCGAGAATAAATGGATCTTCAGGAAGAAGACTGACGCTGACGGTAATATTACTGTCTACAAAGCTCGACTTGTTGCGAAAGGTTTTCGACAAGTTCAAGGAGTTGACTATGATGAGACCTTCTCACCCGTAGCGATGCTTAAGTCTGTCCGCATCATATTAGCAATTGCCGCATTTTATGATTATGAATATTGGCAAATGGATGTCAAAACTTCATTCCATAATGGATTTCTTAAAGAAGAGTTGTATATGATGCAACCAGAAGGTTTTGTCGATCCTAAAGGTGCTAACAAAGTGTGCAAGCTCCAGCGATCCATTTATGGATTGGTGCAAGCCTCTCGGAGTTGGAATATACGCTTTGATAGTGTGATCAAAGCATATGGTTTTATACAGACTTTTGGAGAAGCCTGTATTTACAAAAAAGTGAGTGGGAGCTCTATAGCATTTCTAATATTATATGTGGATGACATATTGCTGATTGGAAATAATACATAATTTCTGGATAGCATAAAAGGATACTTGAATAAGAATTTTTCAATGAAAGACCTCGGTGAAGCTGCTTATATATTGGGCATCAAGATCTATAGAGATAGATCAAGACGCTTAATTGGACTTTCACAAAGCACATACCTTGATAAAAGTTTTGAAGAAGTCCAAAATGGATCAGTCAGAGAAAGGGTTCTTGCTTGTGTTACAAGGTGTGAAGTTGAGTCAGACTCAATGCCTGACCATTGTAGAAGATAGAGAGAAAATGAAAGTCATTCCCTATGCCTCGGCCATAGGTTCTATCATGTATGCAATGCTGTGTACCAGACCTGATGTGTGCCTAGCTATAAGTTTAGCAAGGAGGTACCAAAGTAATCCAGGAGTGGATCACTGGACAGCAGTCAAGAACATCCTGAAATACCTGAAAAGGACTAAGGATATGTTTCTCGTTTATGGAGGTGACAAAGAGCTTGCCATAAATGGTTACGTCGATGCTAGCTTTGACACTGATCCGGATGACTCTAAGTCACAAACCGGATACATATTTATATTGAATGGTGGAGCTGTCAGTTGGTGCAGTTCCAAGCAGAGCGTCGTGGCGGGATCTACGTGTGAAGCGGAGTACATAGCTGCTTCAGAAGCAACAAATGAAGGAGTCTGGACGAAGGAGTTCATATCCGATCTAGGTGTAATACCTAGTGCATCAGGTCCAATGAAAATCTTTTGTGATAATACTGGAGCAATTGCCTTAGCAAAGGAATCCAGATTTCACAATAGAACCAAACACATCAAGAGACGCTTCAATTCCATGCGCGGTCAAGTCAAGGAGGGATACATAGAGATTTGCAAAATACATATGGATCTGAATGTTGCAGACCCGTTGACTAAGCCTCTTCCACGAGCAAAACATGACCAACACCAAGACTCCATTGGTGTTAGAATCATTACAATGTAATCTAGATTATTGACTCTAGTGCAAGTGGGAGACTGAAGGAAATATGCCCTGGAGGCAATAATAAAGTTGTTATTTATATTTCCTTATATCATGATAAATGTTTATTATTCATGTTGGAACTGTATTAACCGGAAACTTGATACATGTGTGGATACATAGACAAAACAAAGTGTCCCTAGTATGCCTCTACTTGACTAGCTCGTTAATCAAATATGGTTAAGTTTCCTAACCATAGACATGTGTTGTCGTTTGATGAACGTGATCACATCATTAGAGAATGATGTGATGGACAAGACCCATCTGTTAGCTTAGCATAATGACCGTTAAGTTGTATTGCTATTGCTTTCTTCATGACTTATACATATTCCTCTGACTATGAGATTATGCAACTCTCGAATACAGGAGGAACACTTTGTGTGCTATCAAACGTCAGAACATAACTGTGTGATTATAAAGATGCTCTACAGGTGTCTCTGAAGGTGTTTGTTGCGTCGGCATAGATCAAGATTAGGATTTGTCACTCCGAGTATCGGAGAGGTATCTCTGGGCCCTCTCGGTAATACACATCACTATAAGCCTTGCAAGAAATGTGACTAATGAGTTAGTTGTGGGATGATGCATTACAGAATGAGTAAAGAGACTTGTCGGTAACGAGGTTGAACTAGGTATGAGGATACCACGATCGAATCTCGGGCAAGTAACATACCGATGACAAAGGGAATAATGTATGTTGTTATTGCGGTTTGACCGATAAAGATCTTCATAGAATATGTAGGAACCAATATGAGCATCCAGGTTCTGCTATTGATTATTGATCGGAGATGTGTCTCGGTCATGTCTACATAGTTCTCAAACCTGCAGGGTCCGCACGCTTAACGTTCGATGATGATTTGTATTATGAGTTATGTGTTTTAGTGACCGAAGTTTGTTCGGAGTCCCGGATGAGATCACGGACATGACGAGGAGTCTCGAAATGGTCGAGAGGTAAAGATTGATATATTGGACGATAGTATTCGGACACCGGAATGGTTTCGAAATGGTTCGGGTATTTTTCGGAGTACCGGGAGGTTACCGGACCCCCCTCCCCCCGGGGGGACTATTGGGCCTACATGGGCCAAAGGGGAGAGGGGAGGCAGCCCACAAGGGGTGGTCGCACACCCTCCCGTAGGGAGTCCGAATTGGACTAGGGGAGGGGGCGCACCCCCCCATTCCTTCTCCTCTTCCCTCTCCCTTCCCTCTTTCCCCCTCCATGAGAAGGGAAAAGGGGGGGGAGCGAATCCTACTAGGAGTGGAGTCCTAGTAGGACTCCCCCCCTTGGCGCGCCCCTGGTGGACGGCCTCCTCCTCTCCCTCCTTTATATACGTGGGTAGGGCACCCCTTGGAGACACACCAATTGTTCCAAGCCGTGTGGGGTGTCTCTCTCCACGGTTTACTCCTCCGGTCATATTCATGTAGTGCTTAGGCGAAGCCCTGCGTGGATCACATCACCATCACCGTCACCACGCCGTCATGCTGACGAAACTCTCCCTCGACCCTCAGCTGGATCAAGAGTTTGAGGGATGTCATCGAGCTGAACGTGTGCTGAACTCGGAGGTGTCGTATGTTCGGTCTTGATCGGTTGGATCGCGAAGACGTTCGACTACATCAACCACGTTAACCTAACGCTTCCGCTTTTGGTCTACGAGGGTACGTGGACACACTCTCCTCCTCTCGTTGCTATGCATCTCCTAGATAGATCTTGCGTGAGTGTATTTTTTTGTAAATTGCATGTTGCGTTCCCCAACACAAAGATGGCAAAGTGTCATGTAGTTGACGTTCACATAACACCACTAAGAGAATCACAACATGCATATCATCAAAATATCAAACGAATATCAAATTCACATGATTACTTATGACAAGACTTCTCCCATGTCCTTAAGAACAAAAGTAAGTACTCACAGAACATATTCATGCTCAAGAGTAGAGGGGTATTGAATATCATAATAGATGTAAACATATAATCTTCCACCAAATAACCGGCTAGCATCAACTACAAGATGTAATCAACACTACTAGTCACCCCTAGGTACTGATACGTCCATTTTGCATCATGCTTTTATATTGCTATTTATTGCATTATGGGATGTTATTACACATCATATCACAATACTTATGCCTTTTCTCTCTTATTTTACAAGGTTTACATGAAGAGGGAGAACGTCGGCAACTGGAATTCTAGACTCGAAAAGGAGCAAATATTAGCGACCTATTCTGCACAACTCCAAAAGTTCTAAAACTTCACGGAGAATATTTTTGGAATATATAAAAAATATTGGGTGAAGAAAGCACCAGAGGGGGGCCACCAGCCAGCCACAAGGGTGGAGGGCACGCCCCCGTCCTTATGGAGCCCCTGGCAGGACTCCGACGCCCATCTTTTGCTATATGGTGTGTTTTGACCTAGAAAAAATAAGAAGGAAGCTTTCGGGACGAAGCGCCGCCGTCTCGAGGCGGAACCTGGGCAGAACAAATCTATGGCTCCGGCGGAGCTGTTCTGCCTGGGAAATTTCCCTCCGGGAGGGGGAAATCAAAGCCATCGTCATCACCAACGATCCTTTCATCAAGAGGGGGCCAATCTCCATCAACATCTTCACCAGCACCATCTCCTCTCAAACCCTAGTTCATATCTTGTATCCAATCTCTGTCTCAAAACCTCAGACTGGTACATGTGGGTTGCTAGTAGTGTTGATTACTCCTTGTAGTTGATGCTAGTTGGTTTATCCGGTGGAAGATTATATTTTCAGATCCTTAATGATAGGTAATACTCCTCTGATTATGAACATGAATATGCTTTATGAGTAGTTACGTTTGTTGCTGAGGACATGGGAGAAGTCTTGTTATAAGTAATCATGTGAATTTGGTATTCGTTCGATATTTTGATGAGATGTATGTTGTCTCTCCTCTAGTGGTGTTTGTGAACGTCGACTACATGACACTTCACCATTATTTGGGCCTAGGGGAAGGCATTGGGAAGTAATAAGTAGATAATGGGTTGCTAGAGTGACAGAAGCTTAAACCCTACTTTGTGCGTTGCTTCGTAAGGGGCTGATTTGGATCCATATGTTTCATGCTATGATTAGGTTTACCTTAATTCTTCTTTCGTAGTTGCAGATGCTTGCGAGAGGGGCTAATCATAAGTGGGAGGCTTGTCCAAGGAATGGCAACACCCAAGCACCGGCTCACCCACATATCAAATTATCAAAGTAACGAACGTGAATCATATGAGCATGATGAAAACTACCTTGACAGTAATTCCCATGTGTCCTCGGGAGCGCTTTCACTGGTACGTGTTGGTCCTATACAAATGGTTTTTAACCCCTTTTTGCGACGACATTTGGAACCGTCGCCAAGTGAGTGTGGGCGATAGGGGGGCCCTTCCCACACAACCCAGAAACCGTCAGGGATATGCCCTTCTGGCACACACGCTCGGCAAAATGAGGTCGTGTGCGACCGGCGAGCGCTCAAATACGGAAATACGTATAGTAGAGCTAAAAATAATACAATTATATGGCGAAATTGTTTCCGGTCGCAAGTACATCCCACATAGTCAGTCCCCGCTAAACGTTTTCGTTCGTATGTACATCCCACACAGTCGCTCCAAGGAAAACGTTTCCGTTCATAGGTACATCACACACAATTTTCCAGTTAAATCGTTTGCGTTATTGAATGTGTCACACATGGTCCGTAGAAGAAATTGTGTGGCAAAGGCTGTCCATCACACACAGTTTTTATGTGGTAAATGTTTTCGCAAGGTGGCCTAACACAAATAGTTTTCAAGAGAAAGTCATGTGTGATTGTTCATTGATCCAACACGCTTTATTCCTAGAAACTGTGTGCGTTGCCTGAGGTCATCGCCCACGGTATTTTTTCAACAACCGTTTGCAATAGCAAAACCCAATTAGCAGGCTAATTCACCATTAGCAAGCTAATTGCCCTATTATTAATAGTCCATTTATTAATTTAATTGACATTCATATTAAGCACATAATATATTTCATTTCCATATTAAGGAAGCAGAATTTCATAATTGAAATACATCAGAGTACAACATGATATAGCTTCAGCACTCAGCTACCCCATTACACAACTGCACCAGCACCAAGTTTCACATGCAACATGTAGAACCTTTCGAAATTAGCATCATAGACGGGATATAGACAGATGCATCTAATCTGGAAAACTGCTGAAGCGGAAGGCGAATATTGAGCCTTCATTCATGTTGAAGGTCTTTGCAACTTTAGGCCAGCGTCTGTGGATGATTGACCGTCCGTCCTTTGTCCTCTTTAAGAACACTTCAATATTGAACCATGGGTGTTGTATGAAAACCTTCCTCGCCTCCTGACCATAGAGGTGGGTTGAGAGATTATCATCAATGAACTGCTTTGGAAAGGCCTGAAAACAAGGATGTGCATAAATATCTTCTCTATATTGGAAATAGGGCAAAGGAATAAAAAAGGCAAGGTATAATAGTTAGTACCATCTTGTAGTGAACTGATGTCTTCTTCATTCTGCAGACAAAGATCTTGTTGTTTTTGTCGCTAATTTCTTTATCCTAAAAATCTCTCTGAGTTTCTTGATTTGATTGATATTCATGGACAACTCATTTCCGCATATGCAAAAAGGGTCGAACAGTGGGTCAAAACCTCTGACAGTAGGACCTACATGTGCAAGACCAAATTGTTAAAAACCAAAATATTAGAATGGTTCCTGCAATTGCACCATAATGTGCTATTAGACAACAGACCATGCACGTGCTAACCTCAATTGTAAACCTCAGTGCTTCCCATTGTTTCCCTACAACACATATAAGATAGTTAGTCATCAGGTTAAGTATTTACTACAGCCAAATTCAATTTATTCCTCACATGGTATACAATAACATAATGCACCCACAACTATTGAACATCGCATTGCAAAATTAAACCAAACAGTTAACTAAACACCACAACACAAATCAACCAAACATTAACTAAGCACCACATTGCATAATGTATAACCAAACCAAGCATGCTTGACAACTTGGAAATATAGCAATTGTATTCGTTTTTCATGTATTTTGTAAAGACAAATTTTATTTCTCACATGGAAGACAATACAAAATTGCAGCCTGAAGAATTGAACATCACAATTGCATAATTGAACCAAACAGTTAACTGAAGATGACAACTAATTAACAAAACAGTTAATAAGTGAGTACCACACTGCACGACATATAGAACATATACACTAGAGCAATAGATTGCATGGTAAAATTAGATATCACAATTCACTAGAATTTGTGAAGGAAATGCAGGAGCAGCACACGCATTAGGTAAACTGAGCATGCTTAACCGGCATAGCTAGCAAATGGAAAGGCGCTCCTCCAAGATCTGGGGGTCAGCACGAATGGCAGCCATCACGACCTCATCTGCGCTTGCGGCCGTGATTTGCTTCTCTGCTGCCAAATGCTCCTTGAGATCCTGGCTATACTGCGTGCACCATGGCTTAGGGCCGCGCTTATTTGGTGAAGGATCAGTGATTTGGGTGGAAGGTGTCGCACTCGCGCTGGCGGTCGGAGCATGTAGGATGTGGAAGGAGGAGGAGGTGGGGGTCGGGTGTGGATTACCTGCCTGGATAGACGAGGCCGAGCAGCGTGAAGGAGGGTCGCCGACGAGGAGGCGGCGCTGCAAGCAAGGAGTGAAGGTTTCAACTTGGAAAGGAAGACGGAAACATGGGAAATGTGGCTTTTGGTAAGAGGGAGGGGCGGGAAGGTAGATATTTCCGTGGAAGCCGAAAATTTGGAATCGCTTCAGCGAAAAAACTGGCGCGCAAAGTGTCATCAGACACGTTCCCTTTTTCAGAACTATGTACGATATGTGAACATCACAAACGATTCAGATAGCTTAACCCGTGTGTGTTGAGTTTGAACGTCAAAAATTTTGGTTCGAATTTCCCTGGTTACAGTGGTCATCCACATCATTGCATAATTTGGGTACACAAAGAAGACTAACTTCTTAATCGAGCAAGTTCAGCAATTAAACAGAGCTAGCTGATCTAAACATTACTCTAACAAATTAAAAACTGGCGCTCTTAATTAAACAAAACAAAGAGTACTACTACAGCTGGTGCTCGTCGATCTCCGCCGCCGCCTCCATGTCCAGCTTGCGCCTGCCGGTCTCCTGGGGAAGGGGCTCCATGGCATCCATCACACCATACTCGGCAAGCATCTCGCCATCCGTGTCTGCCATCTCTATGGAAAAGTCCGCCACGAGCTGGGCGTGGGCGGACGCGATTTGGGCTTGGACGGGCTCCGTCGTCGTAAGGTATGCCGCAGATGAACGGATGGCTGCTCGAACGCTCTCGGCGATTGCCAGCTCCTCGGCCATGGGTTGCCGACCGTTGCCGGAGAAGCTTCATTCGATTTGTGCGGTGACCGCCAGGAGCTGGGCATGGGCGGCCTCGACATGGTCGTGGGCGGCCTCCATCAGGGCTAAGACCACAGCTGCGGAACGGATAACTGATGTGCCGCTCTCGCCAGTTGTTATCCCCGAGCCAGATGTTGCTGCCGCCACCTGAGAAGCAACATCAGCCATTTGGGTTGCCACGGCCGACCGATCGCAGATTACAGTCACGCTCATGCACCTTGTTAGCACGCGCATGGCGGTTGTGGCCGCACTCTCGCCAGAGTGGGCCACCGAAGTTGCCCTCACAACGCGGGTCCACGTGCCCATCTTTCACCAGCGACGATTGAACAGTGAAATGATATTTGGGGAGCGAGCTAGTGTGCTTGAGACGCCGGCTGTGGACTGTAGCCGACGCACCTTCTCGCGTAAGCCATAGGCGTAATATACACCGACGGTGCTCCAGGATATTTTGTGCTGCATCTCACACAGTTGGTGATAATAAACTATGTGTGATCTACTTGATTTTTCATCTTGATTTGAATTACATAATGGGGTCACAACGGCAATGGACGATGTTTGAATTGCTAGACCTTTTATCTGGAGTGTACATGCAACTATATGTGTGTCGTAAAAGAATTGGAATTATTCAAGGTTTGTTTGAACATTTTATACATTAAATTGGTTTTCTAGCCATTTCATGTGCACAATTCAAAATTAAACTACAAGCACATGCTCCGGTGCACCAACATGGGTTGTAAAATCATATATGTGTCCATGGGTTTATGCTTATCTCCCATGCAAGAAATAGGGATGAAATTTGAACACCACGGCACCGTGGCTCTCCGGCAAACCTCGACGTACTTGATTTTATAATTCTAGTAAATCCAAAATTCGTCTGAAATTAATGAAACTTGGCACGCTATCATGGAGCGACATCAACATGCCGTGGTAAAATTTTTGTCTCATTTGGGGCAGGTTTGGGTATAAGCTCCTCATAAACCAGAGTTTCTCACACAACAAGTGTGATGGTTTCGGTAGGGAACATTTCACCTTTCTGGACGAAACGGTATCAGTTGCCTCTTCTCAATTTCAATTTTTTTCCTAGTGTCAACATAGAACAACAGGAGTGTTGTGTCAATTTCGGGGATTTTTCGGGGTTCGCTTGGACATTTTTGTACATTAACTGAGTTTTATGTGCATTCATGTGCATAATTCAAATTTGAACTACAGGCACATGCTCTAATGCATATAAATTAGTTGAAAATTCAAATTTGTGTCCTTGGTTGCCTGCTTAGGTCCCATGCAAGAAATGGGAATGAATGTCAAACACCCTGCCACCGTCACTCGGCCGCAAACATTGAGATACCTGGTTTTTAAATTCTAGTAAATCCAAAACTCATCTCAAATTCATGAAACTTGGCATTCTATCATGGAGTGGCATCAACATGCCGTGGTAAAATTTTTGTCCCATTTGGAGCAGGTTTGGGTATATGCTTCTCACAAACCAGAGCTTCTCACAACAAGCATGATCGTTTCGGTAGGGAACATCCCACCTTTGGGGACGAAACAATATCCATTGCCCGCTTTCAAAAAAATTCACGTGTCAACATAGAACAACAGAAGTGTTGTGTCAATTTTTGTGATTTTTCGAGGTTTGTTTGGACATTTTTATGCATTAATTGAGTTTTCAATGCATTTATGTGCATAATTCAAATTTGAACAACATGCAGATGCTCCAGTGCATATAAATTGATTGAAAAATAAAATATATGTCATTGGGTACATGCTTACGTCCCATGCAAGAAATGGGAATGAATTTCAAACACAGGGAATCGTTGATTGCCGGCAAAACATTAAGATGTCTGGTTTTTAAATTCTAGTTCCCAAACTCGTCTGAAATTCATGAAACCTGGCATGCTATCATGGAGCGGCATCAACATGTCGTGGTAATTTTTTTGTCCCATTTGGAGCAGGTTTGGGTATATGCTTCTCACAAACAAGAGCTTCTCACAACAATATGATGGTTTCGGTAGGGAACGTCCCACCTTTGGGGACGAAATGATATCCATTGCCTCTTATTACTTCCAAAAAAATTCTCGTGTCAACATAGAACAACAGGAGTGTTGTGTCAACTTTTGTAATTTTCGGGGTTCGTTCGGACATTTTTATACATTAACTGAGTTTTCAATGCATTTATGTGCATAATTCAAATTTGAACTAGATGCACATGCTCTAATGCATATAAATTAGTTAAAAATTTAAATCTGTGTCCTTGGGTGCATGCTTACGTCCCATGCAAGAAATGGGAATGAATTTCAAACACCAGGGCACCGTTGATTGCCGGCAAAACATTGAGATGCCTGGTTTTTTAAATTCTAGTAAATCCAAAACTCGTCTTAAATTCATGAAACTTGGCATGCTATCATGGAGCGGCATCAACATGTCGTGGTACAATTTTTGTCCCATTTGGGGCAGGTTTCAGTATATGCTTCTCACAAACGAGAGCTTCTCACAACAAGCATGATGGTTTCGGTAGGGAACGTCCCACCTTTGGGGACGAAACAATATCCATTGCCTCTTATAGCTTCCAAAAATTTTCTCGTGTCAACATAGAACAATAGGAGTGTTGTGTCAATTTTTGTGATTTTTTGAGGTTCATTTGGGCATTTTTATGCATTAACTGAGTTTTCAATGCATTTATGTGCATAATTCAAATTTGAGCTACATGCACACGCTCTAGTGCATATAAATTGGTTGAAAAATCAAATATGTGTCCTTGGGTGCATGCTTAGGTCCCATGCAAGAAACAAAATGAATTTCAAACACCAGGGCACCGTTGATTGCCGACAAAACATTGAGATACCTGGTTTTTAAATTCTAGTAATCCAAAACTCGTCTGAAATTCATGAAACTTGGCATGCTATCATGGAGCCGCATCAACATGCCGTGGTAAATTTTTTGTCTCTTTTGGGACAGGTTTGGGTATATACTTCTCACAAACCAGAGCTTCTCACAACAAGCATGATGGTTTCCGTAGGAAACATCCCACCTTTGGGGACGAAACGATATCCATTGCCTCTTATTGCTTTCAAAAAATTTCTCGTGTCAACATAGAACAACAGGAGTGTTGTGTCAATTTTTGTGATTTTTTGGGGTTCGTTTGGACATTTTTTATGTATTAATTGAGTTTTCAATGCATTTATGCGCATAATTCAAATTTGAACTACATGCACATGCTCTAGTGCATATAAATTGGTTGAAAAATCAAATATGTGTCCTTGGGTGCATGCTTACATCCCATGCAAGAAATGGGAATGAATTTGAAACACCAAGGCACCGTTGATTGTCGGCAAAACATTGAGATGTCTGGTTTTTAAATTCTAGTAAATCCAAAACTCGTCTAAAATTCATGAAACTTGGCATGCTATCATGGAGCAGCATCAACATGGCGTGGTAAATTTTTTCTCCCATTTGGGACAGGTTTGGGTATATACTTCTCACAAACCAAAGCTTCCCATAACAAGATGATGGTTTCGGTAGGGAACATCTCATATTTGGGGACGAAATGATATCCATTGCCTTTTATTGCTTCCAAAAAATTTCTTGTGTCAACATAGAACAACAGGAGTGTTGTGTCAATTTTTGTGATTTTTCGGGGTTCGTTTTTACATTTTTATGCATTAACTGAGTTTTCAATGCATTTATGTGCATAATTCAAATTTGAACTACATGCACATGCTCTAATGCATATAAATTAGTTGAAAATTCAAATCTGTGTCCTTGGGTGCATGCTTATGTCCCATGCAAGGAATGGGAATGAATTTCAAACACCAGGGCACCGTTGATTGCCAGCAAAACATTGAGATGCCTGGTTTTTAAATTCTAATAAATGCAAAACTCATATGAAATTCATAAAACTTGGCATGCTATCATGCAGCGGCATCAACATGCCGTGGTAAATTTTTTGTGCCATTTGGGGCAGGTTTGGGTATATGATTCTCACAAATCAGAGCTTCTCACAACAAGCATGATGGTTTCTGTAGGGATCGTCCCACCTTTGGGGACGAAGCGTTATTCATTGTCTCTTATTGCTTCCAAAAAATTTCTCATGTCAACATAAAACAACAGGAGTATTGTGTCAATTTTTGTGATTTTTCAGGGTTCGTTTGGACATTTTTATGCATTAACTGAGTTTTCAATGCATTTATGTGCATAATTCAAATTTGAACTACAAGCACATGCTCCAGTGCATATAAATTGGTTGAAAAATCAATCTGTGTCCTTGGATGCATGCTTAGGTCTCATGTAAGAAACATAATGAATTTCAAACACTAGGGCACCGTTGATTGTCGGTAAAACATTGAGATGCCTGGTTTTTAAATTCTAGTAAATCCAAAACTCGTCCGAAATTCATGAAACTTGGCATGCTATCATGGAGCGGCATCAACATGTCGTGGTAAAATTTTTGTCCCATTTGGGGCAGGTTTGGGTATATGCTTCTCACAAACGAGAGCTTCTCACAACAAGTATGATGGTTTCGGTAGGGAATGTCCCACCTTTGGGGACGAAATGATATCCATTGCCTCTTATTGCTTCCAAAAAAATTCTCGTGTCAACATAGAACAACAGTAGTGTTGTGTCAATTTTTGTGATTTTTTGGGGTTCGTTTGGACATTTTTATGCATTAACTGAGTTTTCAATGCATTTATGTGCATAATTCAAATTTGAACTAGATGCACATGCTCTAGTGCATATAAATTGGTTGAAAAATTAAATATGTGTCCTTGGGTGCACGCTTAGGTCCCATACAAGAAATGGGAATGAATTTCAAACATTGAGATGCCTGGTTTTTAAATTCTAGTTTTTAAATTGAGCTGTTTGGTTTTTAAATTCTAGTAAATCCAAAACTCGTTCGAAATTGGCATACTATCATGGAATGGCACCCAACATGCTATGATATTTTTCGTGTCCATTCTGAGAGAAGACGCACTCGAATAATGACAGCCAATAAAGGCATTTTGAAAAAGTAGCTGCCTCTTTAATATCTCAAACATTTGTATAATTCGAACCGTGTGCGTTTTGTTAACCATTCACGTGACACCACGCGTCTTGGTTTTAATGGATGTAGGAGGTGCCGTGTGGACAGCTGCTTGACCTTGACTGAACGGAAGAGTGCAGTTCGGTGCGCAAGCTGACCGAGAGGAGTGCAAGTTGTCCTCGAATGTGCAGGCTCATCGAGAAGCGTGCAAGCTTTACGCTGTGCATGCTCACTGGGAAGTGAGCCCTTTGACTTCCATGGTCGCCCACCTTCCTCTCCATGCGCGCCTCCCTCAACGGCATGGGACGCCGCCGTCGAACGCTACCTCTCAGCGCCGCCAGCTGCCGTCCTCCTGCCCCCTGCCCGTCGACCCTGGGACGACATGATGCAAAGTGAGAGCAGGACTTGTGCATCTCTTCAACGCAAACGGTTCTTTTAGATGACCCGTGTGCAACCACTTACAAATAATTTGGTGAGATTTGCATCTGTCATATTGGGTATGTTACCATTTGTCAAACTGGAAAGATTGACATTTATTGATCTAGTAACATTGCCATTTGTCAACCTTGTAACACTATGATTTGTCAAAATATGAAGTTAAAAATCACTAGCAATATCTAATTTTTGCAACTAAAATTCAATAATTAAGCATAGATTTCATTCATAGATTAAGTAGTCGTTCTTAATTTATACAAACAGTTTAACTCGACAGCTGAACCGACCAAACTTTTTCCTAATTGTTGCCAACCACGTACTGAAATAGCTAGTTAACTTATATATACTAGCTAATTTTAAGTATGTTGTACAGTTCCACCACATCTATAGTCAGATGAACTGAACAAAATAGCCACTAAATACTACTACTACTGTGGAGGGGCTTTGTACTACTTCCGGCTCCCTCTCCTCTGCCGAGCGCGCTCAGTAAGAGGCGTAGGAGGAGGAGCCTACCGACGAGCTGGGCAACCGCAATACGATACCTGCCGTCGTTGCAGCTTCAGCAACGCTCACCTCGAACGCCCTCTGCCGCTCCAGACGACCCCTCTCGAAGCGGAGGTTCTCCTCGTAGATCTCCTGATTCCTCGCCTCTAAGGTGGCGTGTGCCGGGGCCTCGGCGGCGGTAAGGCTCTTTGCGTGCCCGACGAGGCGCTCCTCCTCCTCCAGCAGGAACTCGGTGTAGCGCGCAAGGTCGCTGACGCACGTGCGGACATCTACCTCCGCCTCCCGCCTTCGGGCGGCGGTGGTGGAGCGGGTGATGACCCCGGCGGTCGACGGTGGGCTGGCGGCCACGCCGGCCGACGATGGGGTGATGTCCACGACCACCACCTCCCGCCTTCGGGCCGCGGTGGCGAAGCGGGTGATGCCCACGGTGGCCGGCAGTGGAGTAGCGGCCACGACGGCCACCTCCCGCCTTCGGGCCGCGGCGGCGGAACGGGAGATGGCCCTGGCTTTCAACGGTGGTGTGGCGGCAACAGCTGCCGACAGGCACCGGCGACTGAGCGTGTGGTGGGTGTTTCGCGCACACCCAACAGGGACACCACACGCACTACACCACGCGAGGGACTGCGCCGCCGCCACGGTGTAGCCTCCCAGCTGGAGCTGTCCTCTGATGACGGCAGAGTGGCTGAGCGACGACGACGGACCGGTGCTATTGACGATTATGGGAGAAGCAGACAAGATAAGCTATAGGAAGGGAGCGGAAAATGCGACGCAGGACTCGCCGGCCATGAGGGTTTTTATAGCAGGCCGGTAAGCATTGGGATTTTGGGGGATTTCACCGAGTCGGGCGAGAAGTTTGCGCGGAAACCTGCGAGGTTGCGCGGGAATGGGCTCACCGACGATTCATTGGCGCCACCGTTTGGACGAAAGAACGCCCCGCGCGCTGCACAAGCTTGCGTCGTAAGCCGTCTGCGGCAGCGGGGTGACAAGACGTGCGAGAGGAGGACGAAAGGTCACGTACACATACGGTTAATAAAAAACATTTGCGATTTAATTACCTACTATACCCCTATCCTGATTTATAAGTTTGAATTAACTAATAAAATACGAATGCATGTCGCCAAAGATTATATAGTTAGATTCGTATTTGACATAGTTTTCAATTATATAATTTTTATAACATGCAGTAAAAATTTGTTGGTTAAATTTGAGGGCAAAGTATGCCATAGAATATAAAGGGGACTATAGACTAGACAGAGGTGGTAGCACACGCCGCTCTCTACGCAGCGACACAACTGTCGTCCGGCTTGTAGGCAACCATTTCCTGCATGTTCAACTGCTCTATGCATGTGGTTGCTTGCGGTTCAGGCGGCTGCGGCGCACTCTGCTCGCGTCCCGCTGCGCGCGTTCTGCTCTCACGTCTCTTCGGGTGCTTTGCCCTCGTCCCTCCACGCGCGCTGCCAGTGTTCGGAGCCGGCACACGATCATGCACGTTCGTGTGCATGCGGTTGCGCCGGGCGCGGCGCGATGATACAGTTACCCGCTGCAAAAACTGTCATGCGGACGCGCCGAGAATCCACGCCGCCCGACCCCCTTTTATTCCTGCGGTCGTTTACTTTCATCTCTCATCTCACATGACATAATGAGCACACCCACAAGGACACATACAGAGAGGATATCCAGCGGTTCCAATGGCGCTTCCAGCGGCCGCCGACGACAACGGCGGGAAGTTCACCACGCAACACGTCGTGGACACCCACATGAGGGGAAAGGCTCTCTTGGTGGTGTACACGAACGATCCGGTATCGGTGGAGAGCTCCATCCGAACTATAGAGCAGTTCCTGGTCGAGGACAAGTACCAAGTGGTCGGCTTCGACCTCGAGTACACCATGGGTCATGCCGGGCACAATCAGAAGGTTGTCGTCGTCTAGTTGTGCGTGCGACATGGCGTCCTCGTCTACCACTACCACCTGGCCACAGCGCCTTGTGAGCGTTTCTCCAGGTTTATCAACAGCTCCGACTACAGTTTCATTGTGGTGGACACCACAAACGATCTAAAATCGCTCAAGGTTTCGTGCTTGAATGTCCGAATCTTGTCAACATCCAAAGCCACTACAAGGTCTGGGGCAGCGACAAAAACAAACTGAACTCCCTGGTTGACCTCGCTCGGCCATCATCAACCCCTACTACATGAAGATAAAGAGTGAGAGCAATAAGGGCAGGAACGCCTGGCACAGTGTGTGGCATAAGAGACTGGATGAACAACATGTCAAGTACGCGGCCATGGATGCATACACAAGCTACGAGATGTACAGACGGATCGTTGACATGAGGAACTGTCTTCTTCCTGACCCAGACGAGGGATCGAGCCACATAGCAATGACAGGAGCGTCACAAGAAGTAGATGACTAGACGATCATTTCTCCTACTTTAGAATGCACGCAATTGTTTATTGAGGTGTGTGTGAATGATCTGTATAGTTACTTATGTAATTGGATCTTTATTTTAGTTATATATATACATGTTATTCTACTATAGACAGAGCAAATTACACGGCTTATTAGTAGCAATCGTCTGTGTTATTATTGGTCTTCACACACATTTCTGATTACGAACTCGTTTGTCGCGTATCACACACATCTTGTTGAGTTGAATCGTTTACATTGTGTTGCCTAATCACACATAGTTCATCCTAATGAACCGTATGCAATATATCGCACATGCTTTCATCTGGCTACCCGTCTTTTTTGTTCCTCCTCATCCCAAACAGTTAATTGAACTGAATCGTATGCCCTGCATCGCACACACAACTACAATCTGTACCGTGTTTGATGCATCCGTCATCGCAAACGTTTTGCATTTTTTTGATGCTTTTTTACACCCCCGTTTGTGATTATGGCATCGCACACAGTTTCGTCGAAGGGTCTCTGGTCGTAGTGTCATGTTTGGACCATCCTGCAGTAGTGTTTGCTTCATATAAGAGTTCGCCCAGACTTGTCCTTTGCTACAAAAAGGATAGGGCCACCTTGCTGCACCTTAGTTACTTTTGTTACTTGTTACCCGTTACGATTTATTTTATCACAAAACTATCTGTTACCGATAATTTCAGTGCTTGCAGAGAATACCTTGCTGAAAACCACTTGTCATTTCCTTCTGCTTCTCGTTGGGTTCGACACTCTTACTTATCGAAAGGACTACGATAGATCCCCTATACTTGTGGATCATCAGGTACCAATGTGAGGTTTTATTACAAGGATTGAACACAAGAGATGAACTAGGATTTTGAGATGAGATGTTGCCTTTGAAAATGTTGACGAAGATTGCCCCTCCCACGATGAGAGGGTTGTTGGTGATGACAATAGCTTCGGTTTCCCCCTCCTGGAAGGAAGTATCCCCGACGAAATCGCTTCGCCGGAGAGCAAAAGTGCTCCTGCCCAAGTTCCGCCTCGAGACGGCGGCGCTTTGTCCCAAAATTCCTGTCCTTATTTTCTCTAGGGCAAAAGACCCTATGTACTAGAAAATGGGCACCAGAGGTGGGCCAGGGCTCCCACTACCCACCAGGGCGCCATGGGGGACAGGCGCACCCTGGTGCCTAGTGGGCACCTGAGTGTCCCTCTCTGGTATTTCTTTATTCCAATATTTTTATATATTTTAAAATATTTTTTCGTAAAATTTCAACTCGTTTGAAGCTGAATAACAATGTGGTATTCATAAATGCGTGTCTTGGTGGATAGTGAGGGCATTATTTTTATTGTCCATGTCTATGAAGGTATCTGTGTTGGAGATGCTCTAAAATGTCAGAAGGCCTGACAAATTGAAAATCTAGGGGACACAAAGAAAAGGAAACAGTAAAAGAAGAGAAAAGAAAAGGAAACATGAAAGACAACCAGATTGGAACCCTCCAACTCAGACACAGTCACCACCCTGTCCCCTCGTCTTCCTCGGCCCTCGCTTCGTTCTCCGCGGGAGCCGGCGAGCCGCCGCCCCACTCACTCTCTCTCCCCCCGTCCACCGCACGCCTCCGCCACGCCATTCCCATATGCTCTTCTCCGGCGAGGTAAAGAAACCATCTTTCTCACATTTCCCACCCCTCTCCTTTCTTGCTGGTGCCACCGTCCTAGCGGTTACTCAGCTAGATCTGCACGCATTTGGCGTTTCTTGGCAGCAGATCTTGAGCGTGGATCCCCCTTTACCCGGATCCATAGTGGTCTGGATCCGGCTTTTCCGCGGCGCTGGTCGGATTTGGTGCGCTCCTCACTGTGGGAACGAAAGACCACATGTTTTGTTTGTGGGATCGTATAGCGTGTGCGTTTGAGTTTCTTGGTGTTAGTTTCTTCACGCATGCGTTTGATCGTTTTTTGGTGTTAGTTTCTTCACGCATGCGTGGATTCACAGTCAGCCGATGCACATTTGTTCCACCAAGTTCCGTGGATTTGTATCTTGCGAGGACCGTCAAGTTAAATATCTCTGAAGTAAGCACCATGATTAGCAATCTTACAATACATTGTGCATTCTCGTGGGGTGCAGGGCAACAGAGCATGATTCTGTGGCAAGGTTGAATGGCGGTGAGTTAGGGATATACGAGACTGTGCGGAGCAGGGGTTATTAATAAATTGTGCAAGAGGCGAGCCTTGGCCGAGATGGATGCCGTTGTTGATGTTGCCGATGCTATGGGCGCTGTGACTATAGAGAACGGGGCGAAGCTGGAGTTGCCTGACAGTGTAGAGGAGCGCGGCGAAGAGCATGATGCGCAGGCCAACAGAGACCATTCAGGGGAGAGTGAGGTGATCAACCCGCACGAAGAGGCAGGTGGAGAAGCCACCTCACAGCCAGAAGGGAGGAAGATCGGCCGTTCCAAGGTGATCTTGTGACAGTGATGTTTTGTGCCTGTCTGGTGACAATACTGTTCTGATTAGTGTTTTCTACATGATGTGCTTATAGGGAGCTGCAAGTCATGGTCCTAAGGTTGCAAAGACAAGGAGCCCAAAGAGTGGAGATGAAGGTCTAGCAAGGAGAAGCACCCCTAGTTCCTCTCTTCGTAAGGCACCCATTGCGCGAGTATCGCATGCAGACTCAGGCACTGGCTCTTGTACCAATGGTGATCCGAGTGTCGATAAGAAAGTGAGTTCTCCGTTCTGCTTGATTTTATTATTCCTATGTTACCCGGAATTGGTTCCATATCCAAGCCAGCTAGGTCTCAAATACTTTGTTTGGTAATGGTAATCAGAAATCTGGAAAGATCGAGTCTCGTCCGTCTGCCAAGGAGACATCATTGCTCGAGGACGCAAAGTATGCATATTTCTTTCCTGTTTCTGCGTTATTTCTTGTGTACTGTGGTCTTACTTCCTGTTTTGAGACAGAGTGAATTTTGCCCTATATTTCTTTGTATATCTAACTTTTAGTAATCAAGATAAGTTCCAACCAAAGTTATGGTGCCATTTAAAGATTAACCTTTTATTGCTAGTTAGTGATTTGTTAAAAATAGGGAATTGTACCATGTTTCCATTTCTTGGATTACCTCAATGTGGTAAACACATGTATGCTCACCCTCAGACGGTCAGACATCAGTTCAATTGAAATAATACTTATTTGATCTATTTCTCTACTATGTCACTGAAGCGACACCTTTTCATCTCGTCATTTATCGACCTGCCACAAACCTCAACGAGTGTGTCAGTATTGGAAGTTAACTTTAGTATTTCCAGCATTTGGATGTCATGTACTACCTCTGTTTCTAAATATAAGATGTTTTGGCAGTTTAAATTGAACTGCCAAAACGTCTTATATTTAGGAACAGAGGGTGTACTTCATAAAGCCCTGCTCAATATCGGTCAGTTGAAGTATTGTGCTTCCTTTTCTCATTGTCAAGTTCAACTTAGGGCCGAGTCTGTGGACCATATTTGCATAATTGCATCTAAGGTCTTTGGGAATTTCTCTTACATTTCATGCTCCATTCTTCCTTTTCCCCGTTAATACTATCTAGTTTTGTTGGATACTCACAGAGTCACCATATTTGCATAATTGCATCTAAGGTCTTTGGGAATTTCTCTTACATTTCATGCTCCATTCTTCCTTTTCCCCGTTAATACTATCTAGTTTTGTTGGATACTCACAGAGTCACTTATGCTGTTATATTCACCCCCACAGATCCAGGGAGGGAAGTAAAGCTCAAAAGCAATCAGACCAGCATTCTTCCATCAGAAGAGATGAAGAAGATTTAAATAGTGAAAGTTCAAAAGCTCGAAGGGCTGGCAGCACTCCTGCCTATGGATTCAGTTTCAAGTGTGATGAGAGAGCTGAAAAAAGAAGAGAGGTAATTTCTGGTCTAATACCCTATTTCCCTGATTTTATTTGGAGAAAAAAAAGCAGATTTGATTCAGCTATTTTGTTTACCCAATATATAGTTCTACTCAAAGCTTGAGGAGAAGATTCACGCAAGAGAGATGGAAATAAGCAATATGCAAGCTAAATCGAAGGTGACATTGTGTTATCTCTTGGAAATGTTAAATGTTATTCTTGCATCTCATATGTTACTTGCTGACATTTGTTGCCTTATTATTCACAGGAGACTGAAGAAGCTGAACTCAAAATGCTGAGAAAAAGCTTAAAGTTCAAGGCAACGCCGATGCCAAGCTTCTCCCCACCACCAAAGGTTGAACTGAAAAAGGTAATACTGCTTTGCTCCTCATTCCTTCTGAATCCCTGGCTTTTCAACAAGTTAATTCATGACAGTGTCATGTGACTTATCTATACCAATATAAAAGGATCCAAATAGGCAGATCCAAACCATCTCGACCGTCAAATCATGTTATCTAGCGGTTCAAATCGCTTCAATGTTGAGCACCAAACACGTTTAACGCTCTAATTACCCACTACTGCCATTGGTTATAAACACGTTTTGACTCAACGCTATCCCTTGAAATCTGCCATGTAATTAATATCCTACCATTCCCGTGAAAAAGTAATTGGTATCTTACCAAATACGAACGTGCAACAGATATATCTTACCTAATATAACGTGCAACTAATATCCTACTTAATATAAACGTGCGTTGCACGTACATTATTACTAGTGTAAGAAGGAGCCGAGTGTGGGGTTATCCCTTACTGGGCAAATAACCATGAACCCCCTCGCTCCCGCCCAAAAAAAAAAAACATTTGCATTTCATTGTATACAGGAAATAGAACTTCATCACTTAAAAACAGGACTTCAGGAAAACATTAAAATGCTATGTTCAGAAGATATACTGAAAATGGAACTTTTCATGCGCTCAAACACCAAGATTTAAAAGTATATTAAAAATGTTAATCATCAGAAAATTCTGTATGCCATGTGGATATTATAGCTGCATTTGGATGGGATGCTGTTGCAGAGCCTTTATACTCATAGAAAAATCTGTACTGCCAGTTAAGGTACATGCAAAACTGCAGGGCCTTGAGACAAGATCAATATTAGTACTCAGACCTGCCTGATCTAAAATTTAAAATTCACTGTACGGCAGAAAATAATCTTTTACCTTGCAGCATTCTAGTCTATTCAATAGCAACCTACCAATTGTAGAGTTGAAGCATAAAGATGGGATAAAATCACACTTCTCTATTTTGATAGTCATCATTTAAAGCAACTATGAACCAATTGTACGCTACCATGGTGCTGAATCATCTGAACCAGTCCAGAAACAAACAGCACATGCTCCACTTAACATCCTGCACTGTGAACATTAGCTAAAACGTGTTGCCGCATTCTAAACATTGGACAATATCACAGTACTTATTACCTTGTTGTGTTATTTCTTATTTGTTGTAGATTCCTCCCACTAGAGCTAAATCACCAAAGCTTGGCCGTTCCAAGAACAAATCTGGGCTGGAGGCTGAAGAAAGTACCACCCCAAGCCATCCTATCCGTGTGAGCCTTGATGAGAAGGCTACTCAAAATGGTGCGAAGAAAGTAACCCCATCAAACTCAGTGAAGAAGCCCCAGAGGAAGTCACTCCCGAAATTGCCATCAGAGGCAAGCGGCCCACTTGAGGCCACACAGCCAAAAAGCATGGAGGACCTAAACACAGATAATCATCAGGAGTCAGGGTCGCCAGCAAAGCAGCTTCAGGAAACCGAGTCGATCGCCAGCAACGCCCAGGAGCCGATCCGAGCTAAAGTTACCCCCGACGACCAAGAACTCGACGAACAGGCATCCGTGTAGCAACGGCCATGGTGACCAAATCCTTCGATTTTGTGATGGCAGGTGTGCATGCCTCTGGCTTTGTCGCGTATTGTGCCATATTTCGATAGTGTATCTAGTGGCCTGTGTTCTATAATATAAACCAACGCTTGTCTCGTCTTTGTTGAGTCTAGCATCTGTGTTGCTTCTGTTCATAATCGTAAGCGAGGCTCCAGTGTCGTGTGCAACCGCAAATAGTTTTGCCCTATTTTCTACTGCTGCTGCTATTGGTCCAGATGAACTTTGTCTCCCTGCTTTGATTTATAATTTTGTGATGTCCGTGCTGCATTGCAATGGGAGCAGCAAAAGGGACGGTGTAAACACTGATAAAAGTGTTGTTTTATAATTTGTGAATACGTGCTTGGGTCCTCTTCTCGTTTGAATGGACAAGAAAAAAGCGCTAACTTCATTCAGCTCAAGTGCAAGTTACTGCGTGGTTTACAAAGCCCTGCTTCCAGGGAATGTTCAGATCTGCGAAGAAAGTTACTGAGTGGAGGAGCTCTAATCTCCCAAGGGATGCACTCAGAGTGGAGGTCCTGGAAGCCACAGTGCCAGCGTGAGAAAAGTTGTCCTGTTGAAGCTGGAGCTTGGCTGAAAGATCTTCCTCCCTTCCGGCCGGGCTCCTCAAACACTTCCTCTACGTCTAGGCTGACCGACTCTCCTGTCTCATGTCCAGCCTAAATCTGAACAGATATGGGAGGCCCTGGCTCGTCTACCACGTTAGATTCGGCCCACAATGACCCACCGCGACTTTACATATATTTGTTCTCGTCTGCATCCCAAAACCTAGTCACTTAATTCCACTATACCCTGCCCCCAAGCTTCGTTTCGGCGATCTTCGTCCTTCTCCGGCATGACTGGCATTAGATCCAACTTTGAGACCTTGTTTTCTGTGGACTGGGACCTCGTCCCATGCGGGCTCGAGGAGGAGATGACCGTTCGCATGGCTCCCTGCCGCTCTCGGGAGGAGTTTGCCCGATCGCGATCACACTAGATACGGTGGGTATCCATTGTGGCCGTGCAAATGGCGCTTGGATCCGGCGGGAGGCGCGTGACCGCTGCCTCGTCGGACGCGGCGCAGTTCGTCTGGCACCCCAACGCTGGGGCGTACGTAACCCCTCCGATGGCACCTCTTCTTGGCGGCAGACTCCGAGTCAGAGGTAAATGGCGGCATGCATGGTCCTGACCCATCTTGTGTTATGGTGCGGGGTGCTTGCTGTGCTAGGCAGAGGGCGTGGGAGGCAATTGTAGCTCTCGCGGCCGAGGTCGCGGAGGTGGAGTCGCCCGCCGCCATGGAGCCGCTACGGATGACCAGCACCCCCTGGTGCCGCAGCGAAGTCATGGTGGTGTCAGGATCCGGTCATGGGTGGTTCTGAAGGAAATATGCCCTAGAGGCAATAATAAAGTTATTATTTATTTCCTTATATCATGCTAAATGTTTATTATTTATGCTAGAATTGTATTAACCGGAAACTTAGTACATGTGTGAATACATAGACAAACAGAGTGTCACTAGTTTGCCTCTACTTGACTAGCTCGTTGAATCAATGATGGTTATGTTTCCTAACCGTAGACATGAGTTGTTATTTGATTAACGGGATCACATCATTAGAGAATGATGTGATTGACTTGACCCATTCCGTTAGCTTAGCACTTGATCATTTAAGTTTACTGCTATTGCTTTCTTCATGACTTATACATGTTCCTATGACTATGAGATTATGCAACTCCCGATTACCGGAGGAACACTTTGTGTGCTACCAAATGTCACAACGTAACTGGGTGATTATAAAGGTGCTCTACAGGTGTCTCCGATGGTACTTGTTGAGTTGGCATAGATCGAGATTAGGATTTGTCACTCCGATTGTCGGAGAGGTATCTCTGGGCCCTCTCGGTAATGCACATCACTAAAGCCTTGCAAGCAATGCAACTAATGAGTTAGTTGCGGGATAGTGCATTACAGAACGAGTAAAGAGACTTGCCGGTAATGAGATTGAACTAGGTATTGAGATACCGACGATCGAATCTCGGGCAAGTAACATACCGATGACAAAGGGAACAACGTATGTTGTTATGCGGTTTGACCAATAAAGATCTTCGTAGAATATGTAGGAGCCAATATGAACATCCAGGTTCCGCTATTGGTTATTGACCGGAGACGTGTCTCGGTCATGTCTACATAGTTCACGAACCCGTAGGGTCCGCACGCTTAAAGTTCTGTGACGATCGGTATTATGAGTTTTTGTGTTTTGATGTACCGAAGGTAGTTCGGAGTCCCGGATGTGATCACGGACATGACAAGGAGTCTCGAAATGGTCGAGACATAAAGATTGATATATTGGAAGGTTATATTCGGACACCGGAAGGGTTCCGGAGGTTACCGGATAAATACCGGAGTACCGGGGGTTACCGGAACCCCCCGGGGCTTAATGGCCCCTACATGGGCCTTAGTGGAAATAGAGGGCAGCAAGGGGAGTGTGGGGCGCGCCCCTAAGGCCCAAACCGAATTGGTTGAGAGCAAGGGGGCCCGGCCCCCTCTTTCCTTCTCCTCCTCCCCCTTTCCTTCCCCCTCTCCTACTCCTACTAGGAAAGGAGGAGTCCTACTCCCGGTGGGAGTAGGATTCCCCCCTTGGCACGCCCTGCTTGGCCGGCCGCCTCTCCCCCCTTGCTCCTTTATATACGGGGGCAGGGGGCACCTCTAGACACACAAGTTGATCATTGATCTCTCCCAGCCATGTGCGGTGCCCCCCTCCACCATAATCCACCTCGGTCATATCGTAGCGGTGCTTAGACGAAGCCCTGCGACGGTAGCTTCATCAACATCGTCACCATGCCATCATGCTGAAGAAACTCTCCCTCGAGCTCTACTGGATCGTGAGTTCGCGGGACGTCACCGAGCTGAACATGTGCTGAACGCGGAGGTGCCGTATGTTCGCTACTGAGGATCGGTCGATCATGAAGACGTACGACTACATTAACCGCGTTGTCATAACGCTTCCGCTTAACGGTCTACGAGGGTACGTGGACGACTCTCTCCCCTCTCGTTGCTATGCATCACCATGATCTTGCGTGTGTGTAAGATTTTTTTTGAAATTACTACATTCCCCAAGAGTGGTATTCGAGCCAGGTTTATGCGTAGATGTTATATGCACGAGTAGAACACAAGTGAGTTGTGGGCGATACGAGTCATACTGCTTACCAGCATGTCATACTTTGGTTCGGCGGTATTGTTGGATGAAGCGGCCCAGGCCGACATTATGCGTACGCTTCAGCGAGACTGGTTCTATCGATGTGCTTCACACACAGGTGGCTGGCGGGTGTCAGTTTCTCCAACTTTAGTTGAACCGAGTGTGGCTACGCCCGGTCCTTGAGAAGGTTAAAACAACACTAACTTGACGAACTATCATTGTGGTTTTGATGCGTAGGTAAGAATGGTTCTTGCTCAGCTCGTAGCAGCCACGTAAAACTTGCAACAACAAAGTAGAGGACGTCTAACTTGTTTTTGCAGGGCATGTTATGATGTGATATGGTCAAGACATGATGCTATATTTTTGTATGAGATGATCATGTTTTGTAACGGAGTTATCGGCAACTGGCAGGAGCCATATGGTTGTTGCTTTATTGTATGCAATGCAATCGCCATGTAATTGCTTTACTTGATCACTAAGCGGTAGCAATAGTCGTAGAAGCAATAGTTGGCGAGACGACACCGATGCTACGGTGGAGATAAAGGTGTTGCGCCGGTGACGATGGTGATCATGACGGTGCTTTGGAGATGGAGATCAAAGGCAAAAGATGATGATGGCCATATCATATCACTTATATTGATTGCATGTGATGTTTATCCATTATGCATCTTATTCTGCTTTGATTGACGGTAGCATTATAAGATGACCCCTCACTAAATTTCAAGGTATAAGTGTTCTCCCTGAGTATGCACCATTGTGAAAATTCGTCGTGCCGAGACACCACGTGATGATCGGGTGTGATAAGATCTATGTTCAAATACAACGGGTGTAAGCCAGTTTTGCACGCGCAGAATACTCGGGTTAAACTTGATGAGCCTAGCATATGCAGATATGGCCTCGGAATACTGAGACTGAAAGGTCGAGCGTGAATCATATAGTAGATATGATCAACATAGTGATGTTCACCATTGAAAACTACTCCATCTCACGTGATGATCGGACATGATTTAGTTGATTTGGATCACGTGATCGTTTAGATAACTAGAGGGATGTCTATCTAAGTGGGAGTTCTTAAGTAATATGATTATATGAACTTAAATTTATCATGAAGTTAGTCCTGATAGTATTAGCATATCTATGTTATAGATCAATAGCTCGCACATAGCTTCCCCATTTATTTTTGATATGTTCCTAGAGAAAAATAAACTGAAAGATGTTAGTAGCAATGATGCGGATTGGATCCGCGATCTGAGGATTATCCTCATTGTTGCACAGAAGAATTATGTCCTTGATGCACCGCTAGGTGACGGACCTATTGCAGGAGCATATGCAGACGTTATGAACGTTTGGCAAAGCTCGGTATGATGACTACTTGATAGTTTAGTGCACCATGCTTTACGGCTTAGAACCGGGACTTCAAAAATGTTTTGAATGCCACAGAGCATATAAGATGTTCCAAGAGTTGAAATTAGTATTTCATACTCATGCCCGTGTTGGGAGGTAGGAGACCTCTGACAGTACTTTGCCTACAAAGATGGAGGAGAATAGCTCAACCAATGAGCATGTGCTCAGATTGTCTGGGTACTGCAATTGTTTGAATCAAGTGGGAGTTAATCTTCCAGATAAGATAGTAATTGACAAAGTTCTCTAGTCACTATCACCAAATTACTAGAACTTAGTGATGAACTATAATATGCAAGGGATAACAGAATTGATTCCCAAGCTCTTCATGATGCAGAAATCGACGAAGGTTGAAATCAAGAAAAGCATCAAGTGTTGATGGTTGACAAGACCACTAGTTTCAAGAAAAGGGCAAAGGGAAGAAGGGGAACTTCAAGAAGAACGACAAAGCAAGTTGCTGCTCAAGTGAAGAAGCCCAAGTCTAGACCTAAGCCTGAGACTAAGTGCTTCTACTGCAAAGGGACTGGTCACTGCAAGCAGAAATGCCCCAAGTATTTGGCGGATAAGAAAGATGGCAAAGTGAATAAAGGTATATCTGATATACATGTTATTGATGTGTACTTTACTAGTGTTTATAGCAACCCCTCAGTATTTGATACTAGTTTAGATGCTAAGATTAGTAACTCGAAACGGGAGTTGCAGAATGAACAGAGACTAGTTAAGGGTGAAGTGACGATGTGTGTTGGAAGTGGTTCCAAGATTGATATGATCATCATCGCACACTCCCTATACTTTCGGGATTAGTGTTGAACCTAAATAAATGTTATTTGGTGTTTGCGTTAAACATGAATATGATTTGATCATGTTTATTGCAATACGGTTATTCATTTAAAGTCAGATAATAATTGTTGTTCTGTCTGCATGAATAAAACCTTCAATGGTCATACACCCAAGGTGAATGGTTTATTGAATCTCGATCGTAGTGATACACATATTCATTATATTGAAGCCAAAAGATGCAAAGTTAATAATGATAGTGCAACTTATTTGTGGCACTGCCGTTTAGGTCATATTGGTGTAAAGCGCATGAAGAAAATCCATGCTGATGGGCTTTTGGAATCACTTGATTATGAATTCGTTGATGCTTGCGAACCATGCCTCATGGGCAAGATGACTAAGACTCCATTCTCCAGAACAATGGAGCAAGCAACAGACTTGTTGGAAATAATACATACTGATGTATGAAGTCCGATGAGTGTTGAGGCTCGCGACAGGTATCGTTATTTTCTGACCTTCACAAATGATTTGAGTAAGATACGGGTATATCTTCTTGATGAAATATAAATCTGAAACATTTAAAAAGTTCAAATAATTTTAGAGTGAAGTGGAAAATCATCGTAACAAGAAAATAAAGTTTCTACGATCTGATCATGGAGGAGAATATTTGAGTTACGAGTTTGGTCTTCATTTGAAACAATGCCGAATAGTTTCGCAACTCACGCCACCTGGAACACCACAACGTAATGGTGTGTCCGGACATCGTAACCGTACTATATTAGATATGGTGCAATCTATGATGTCTCTTACCGATTTACCACTATCATTTTGGGCTTATGCATTAGAGACAACTGCATTCACGTTAAATAGGGCACCATCTAAATCTGTTGAGACGACGCCATATGAACTGTGGTTTGGCAAGAAACCAAAGTTGTCGTTTCTTAAAGTTTGGGGTTGCGATGCTTATGTGAAAAAGTTTCATCCTGATAAGCTCAAACCCAGATCGGAGAAATGTGTCTTCATAGGATAACCAAAGGAGACAGTTGGGTACACCTTCTATCACATATCCGAAGGCAAGACATTCGTTACTAAGAATGGATCCTTTCTAGAGAAGGAGTTTCTCTCGAAAGAAGTGGGTGGGAAGAAAGTAGAACTTGATGAGGTAACTGTACCTGCTCCCTTATTGGAAAGTTGTTCATCACAGAAATCTGTTCCTGTGACTCCTACACTAATTAGTGAGGAAACTAATGATGATGATCATGTAACTTCAGATCAAGTTACTACCGAACCTCGTAGGTAAACCAGAGTGAGATCCACACCAGAATGGTACGGTAATCCTGTTCTGGATGTCATGTTACTTGACCATGACGAACCTACGAACTATGAGGAAGTGATGATGAGCCCAGATTCCGCGAAATGGTTTGAGACCATGAAATCTGAGATGGGATCCATGTATGAGAGCAAAGTATGGACTTTGATTGACTTTCCCGATGATCGGTGAATCATTAAGAGTAAATGGATCTTCAAGAGGAAGACGGACGCTGATAGTAGTGTTACTATCTAAAAAGCTCGAATTGTCGCAAAATGTTTTCGACAAGTTCAAGGTGTTGACTACGATGAGATTTTCTCACTCGTATCGATGCTTAAAAGTTTGTCCGAATCATGTTAGCAATTGCTGGATTTTATGAAATCTGGCAAATGGATGTCAAAACTGTATTCCTTCATGGATTTCTTAAAGAAGAGTTGCATATGATGCAACCAAAAGGTTTTGTCGATCCTAAAATGTGCTAACAAAATGAGCAAGCTCCAATGATCCATCTATGGACTGGCGCAAGCATCTCAGAGTTGGAATATACACTTTGATGAGTTGATTAAAGCATATGGTTTTATACAGACTTGCGGTGAAGCTTGTATTTACAAGAAAGTGAGTGGGAGCACTACAACATTTCTGATTAGTATATGTGAATGACATATTGTTGATCAGAAATAATGTAGAATTTTTTGGAAAGCATAAAGGAGTATTTGAAAAGAGTTTTTCAAAGAAAGACCTCGATGAAGCTGCTTACACATTGAGCATCAAGATCTATAGAGATAGATCAAGATGCTTGATAAGTTTTTTCAATGAGTACATACCCTGACAAGATTTTGAAGTAGTTCAAAATGGAATAGTCAAAGAAGGAGTTCTTGCCTGTGTTGCAAGGTGTGAAGTTGAGTAAAGACTCAAAACCCGACCATGGCAGAAAATAGAAAGAGAATGAAAATTCATTCCCTATGCCTCAGTCATAGGTTCTATAAAGTATGCTATGCTATTTACCGGTCCTATTGTACATCTTAGCATGATTCTGGCAAGAGAGTACAATAGTGATCTAGGAGTAGATCACTGGACAACGGTCAAAATTATCCTTAGAGGACTAAGGAAATATTTCTCGGTTATGGAGGTGATAAAAAGAGTTCACCGTAAAGAGTTATGTCGATGCAAGCTTTTTACATCGATCTAGATGTCTCTAAGTCTCAATCTGGATACATATTGAAAGTGTGAGCAATTAGCTAGAATAGCTATGTGGAGAGCATTGTAGACATAGAAATTTGTGAAATACATACGGATCTGAATGTTGCAGACCCGTAGACTAAACTTCTCTCACAAGCAAAACATGATCACTCTTTGAGTGTTAATCACATAGCGATGTGAACTAGATTATTGACTCTAGTAAACCCTTTGGGTATTAGTCACATGGAGATGTGAACTAATCACATAAAGATGTGAACTAGATTATTGACTCTAGTGCAAGTGGGAGACTGAAGGAAATATGCCCTAGAGGCAATAATAAAGTTATTATTTATTTCCTTATATCATGATAAATGTTTATTATTCATGCTAGAATTGTATTGACCGGAAACTTAGTACATGTGTGAATACATAGACAAACAGAGTGTCACTAGTTTTGCCTCTACTTGACTAGCTCGTTGAATCAATGATGGTTATGTTTCCTAACCATAGACATGAGTTGTCATTTTATTAACGGGATCACATCATTAGAGAATGATGTGATTGGCTTGACCCATTCCGTTAGCTTAGCACCTGATCATTTAAGTTTACTGCTATTGCTTTCTTCATGACTTATACATGTTCTTATGACTATGAGATTATGCAACTCCCGATTACCGGAGGAACACTTTGTGTGCTACCAAATGTCACAACGTAACTGGGTGATTATAAAGGTGCTCTACAGGTGTCTCTGATGGTACTTGTTGAGTTGGCATAGATCGAGATTATGATTTGTCACTCCGATTGTCGGAGAGGTATCTCTGGGCTCTCTAGGTAATGCACATCACTAAAGCCTTGCAAGCTATGCAACTAATGAGTTAGTTGTGGGATAGTGCATTATGGAACGAGTAAAGAGACTTGCCAGTAACGATATTGAACTAGGTATTGAGATACCGACGATCGAATCTCGGGCAAGTAACATACCGATGACAAAGGGAACAACGTATGTTGTTATGCGGTTTGACCGATAAAGATCTTCGTAGAATATGTAGGAGACAATATGAACATCCAGGTTCCGCTATTGGTTATTGACCGGAGATGTGTCTCGGTCATGTCTACATAGTTCTCGAACCCGTAAGGTCCGCACGCTTAAAGTTCTGTGACGATCGATATTATGAGTTTTTGTGTTTTGATGTACCAAAGGTAGTTCGGAGTCCCGGATGTGATCACGGACATGACGAGGAGTCTCGAAATGGCTGAGACATAAAGATTGATATATTGGAAGGTTATATTCGGACACCGGAAGGGTTCCGGGGGTTACCAGATAAATACCGGAGTACCGGGGTTACCGGAACCCCCCCGGGGGCTTAATGGGCCTACATGGGCCTTAGTGGAAATAGAGGGAAGCAAGGGGAGTGTGGGGCACGCCCCCCAAGTCCCAAACCGAATTGGTGTTGGAAATATGCCCTAGAGGCAATAATAAAATGATTATTATATTTCCTTGTTCATGATAATTGTCTATTATTCATGCTATAATTGTATTATCCGGAAATCGTAATACATGTGTGAATACATAGACCACAATGTGTCCCTAGTGAGTCTCTAGTTGACTAGCTCGTTGATCAACAGATAGTCATGGTTTCCTGGCTATGGACATGGGGATGTCATTGATAACGGGATCACATCATTAGGAGAATGATGTGATGGACAAGACCCAAACCTAAGCATAGCACAAAGATCGTGTAGTTCGTTTGCTGTAGCTTTTCTGGATGTCAAGTATCATTTCCTTAGACCATGAGATTGTGCAACTCCCGGATGCCGTAGGAGTGCCTTGGGTGCGCCAAACGTCACAACGTAACTAGGTGACAATAAAGGTACATTACATGTATCTCCAGAAGTGTCTGCTGGGTTGGCACGAATCGAGACTGGGATTTGTCACTCCGTATGATGGAGAGGTATCTCTGGGCCCACTCGGTAATGCATCATCATAATGAGCTCAATGTGATCAAGTGGTTGATCACGGGATCATGCATTACAGTACGAGTAAAGTGACTTGCCAGTAACGAGACTGAACGAGGTATTGGGATACTGACGATCGAGTCTCGGGCAAGTAACGTACCGATTGACAAAGGGAATTGAGTACGGGATTGATTAGGTCCTCGACATCGTGGTTCATCCGATGATATCATCGAGGAGCATGTGGGAGCCAACATGGGTATCCAGATCCCGCTGTTGGTTATTGACCAGAGAGTCGTCTCGGTCATGTCTGCTTGTCTCCCGAACCCGTAGGGTCTACACACTTAAGGTTCGGTGATGCTAGGGTTGTATAGATATGAGTATGAAGTGATCCAAAAGTTGTTCGGAGTCCCGGATGAGATCCTGGACGTCATGAGAAGTTCCGGAATGGTCCGGAGGTGAAGAATTATATATAGGAAGTGTTATTTCGGCCATTGGGAAAGTTTCGGGGTCACCGGTATTGTACCGGGACCACCGGATGGGTCCCGGGGGTCCACCGGGTGGGGCCACCAATCCCGGAGGGCCCCAAGGCTGAAGTGGGGAGGGGAACCAGCCCTTAGTGGGCTGGTGCGCCCCCCCTTGGGCCCCCCATGCGCCTAGGGTTGGGAACCCTAGGGGAGGGGGCGCCTCCACTTGCCTTGGGGGGTACTCCACCCCCTTGGCCGCCACCCCCCCTAGGAGATCCCATCTCCTAGGGCCGGCGCACCCCCCTAGGGGGCCTATATAAAGGGGGGGAGGGAGGGAAGCCACACCTCAAGCCTTGGCGCCTCCCTCTCCCCTGCTACACCTCTCCCTCTCGCAGAAGCTCGGCGAAGCCCTGCTGCGGTGACTGCTGCATCCACCACCACGCCGTCGTGCTGCTGGATCTTCATCAACCTCTCCTTCCCCCTTGCTGGATCAAGAAGGAGGAGACGTCACGCTGACCGTACGTGTGTTGAACGCGGAGGTTCCGTCCGTTCGGCGCTAGGATCTCCGGTGATTTGGATCACGATGAGTACGACTCCCTCATCCCCGTTCTTTGAACACTTCCGCTCGCGATCTACAAAGGTATGTAGATGCATCCGATCACTCGTTGCTAGATGAACTCATAGATGGATCTTGGTGAAAATGTAGGAATTTTTTTTTGTTTTCTGCAACATTCCCCAACAATTGGTTTAGGGCAAGGGGGGCTGACCCCCTCTTTCCTTCTCCTCCTCTCCCTTTCCTTCCCCCTCTCCTACTCCTACTGGGAGTAGGACTCCCCCCTTGGCGCGCCCTCCTTGGCCGGCCGCCTCTCCCCCCTTGCTCCTTTATATACGGGGGCAGGGGGCACCTCTAGACGC
>NC_041390.1:214570035-214581581 GCF_002162155.2 Triticum dicoccoides | reverse complement strand
TCCGCTCGCGATCTACAAAGGTATGTAGATGCATCCGATCACTCGTTGCTAGATGAACTCATAGATGGATCTTGGTGAAAATGTAGGAATTTTTTTTTGTTTTCTGCAACATTCCCCAACAATTGGTTTAGGGCAAGGGGGGCTGACCCCCTCTTTCCTTCTCCTCCTCTCCCTTTCCTTCCCCCTCTCCTCCTCCTACTGGGAGTAGGACTCCCCCCTTGGCGCGCCCTCCTTGGCCGGCCGCCTCTCCCCCCTTGCTCCTTTATATACGGGGGCAGGGGGCACCTCTAGACGCACAAGTTGATCATTGATCTCTTCCAGCCGTGTGCGGTGCCCCCTCCACCATAATCCACCTCGGTCATATCGTAGCAGTGGTTAGGCGAAGCCCTGCGATGGTAGCTTCATCAACATCGTCACCACGCCGTCGTGCTGACGAAACTCTCCCTCGAGCTCTACTGGATCGTGAGTTCGCGGGACGTCACCGAGCTGAACATGTGCTGAACGCGGAGGTGCCGTACGTTCGGTACTAAGGATCGGTCGACCGTGAAGACATACGACTACATCAACCGTGTTGTCATAATGCTTCCGCTTAACGGTATACGAGGGTACGTGGACGACTCTCTCCCCTCTCGTTGCTATGCATCACCATGATCTTGCATGTGCATAGGATTTTTTTTGAAATTACTACGTTCCCCAACAGGTTCATCGTCGACCTCACCTCGACCGGCGACGTCAAAGCCACGGGCTCCGACGTGGAAGAGTAGGGCATGGGGACAATGGCGCCTCATGTCTCATGTGGGACAGTTCGTGTCCCATGTCCTACTCTTTTTCGCCGGCGACCGGACCTTCACTGTGCGGGTCTCACGGCCGCTAGACATGGCCAGGGAAGGGAACAACAAGGACGGACACCGACATCGATTAGCAGGTTTTATGCTGCATCTAATTGTATGGATTTAAGGGTTGCTAATGAGGTATCTGGTTGTGGAAGAGGACATTTGAGGGTTGACTAGTCGCTATTCACCGACGCTCGGGTATGTCCGTGGACGTTTAGGGAGCCTGATTTGCTAAGTCCGATTGTAGATGCTCTTACTGGTCATATCAGATGTCTTTTTTTTGACACTTGGCCACACCAAATATTAATGGAGATGATTTTTCTTTTTGTAGAAATGGAGGGTTTTTTCTAATGAACATTTATATGCCATGCAGGTATCCACTGTCGCATGCTTACAACACGCATGAAACCATTTCGGGCTAGCTTCGCCTGCTGGCCGCCAAATGTCACCTGATCTCTCTGTCCAGGATGACGTTCTCTATGAACAAGTCTAATAAAGCATAATCATAGACTTGCCTTGTCATTAAAATCCTACTGTGAGGAGTGAGAAGAGAGGAGAGGGAGTGGAGGGGCTCTTCTTCTATAGCCTGGCTATAACACATGGGTCGAGAAAAAACTAGTATGCATCTAGCTCTTTGTCAATCCTATACATTGCGCCTACAAATACTAAATGCTTATATACCAATGAGGGTGACTCCTAGATTTGGCAATATGAGGCCAAGGGGGATCTCTTCTATCTGGTCTATTATTACTCCACCTTAGGGTTTATGTCTTCTTGTTGTTATTACCCATAACAAGTTAATGACCAAAGACAACCTGGCTAAGAGAGGAATTACAAAACCTCCTCAATGTATTTTTTTGTAATTGAACACACAATCACCCGTTCTTTGATTGTGTGGTGGCTAAGCAGGTGTGGAGATCAATCTCTGATTTCATCACCTGTGAATTAGGAACTAATTTTTTCTCTATAGCCAAATTTTATTATGCTAACAATAGACACACTGCTCTAAACTCTACTGCACCTGTGTGTTATGGAGTATTTGGAAATATAGGAATTATCATGTCTTTGACAATGTGATTTGGCTTGATATGAAGCAAGTGTGGTGGTTGATATTGAGCACCTTGAGAAAATGGATAATTTTCTTCAAAGAGGATGCCCTTAGAAAAGTAGAGGATTTCTATTCGAGGATCTCTTGCATCCTCAGAGCACCATTCTAGATTATAGTGGGGTGATGGCTGCTGGAGAACACAATGAAGGTGTCTTCCTCCAAGGCCTTAAAACCAAATGTTGTTGCGGGGGGATGTAGCTATTGATCTCTGGGGAGCCCTTTATCACCTCCAAGGATCCCTGGGAAGTGGCTCACAAATCATAACATCTCCAGTTCGGTCTCTCCTCAGGAGCTATCAAGTTCACAAAGCACTCATCTGCCGAAGAAACCAAGAGGCGCTGCACTTGCGATATCCACTTTGGAGGAGGAGTTGGGGATGTCTTCTGACCTGGAGAGATGACACTGAGCACCTGCTACGAGCTAGTTCCCTAGTTAGGTGCTGATCATGGTCCCGATGCATTAAAAAAAGATGTATTGGCATAGAATGGTTGTGGGTCATATCTTTTTTCCTTTCCTTTCTCTTTGTTACCGTTTTTATGTCATGGAACTTCTGGTCCGTAAGGTTGCCGAATGTGCTTTGCATGGTGTCTGGTTTGTTGCAATTGCAAGAGCCAGCCTAAGCCTGGTCATAGCGGGAGTAACTTAGCTAGTAACATAACTCACCCAAAACATATTTGCTTATGTGGCAAGTAATTAATAAGGTGAGAGATTTTTGTTGCAACATAATATGTTACCATAACAAAATGCATCCCGAGGCGGAATGAGATCCTCTGACTTGGATTGGTCTACTGGAGAGGGAGGTAGTATGCCATGCGTCATCCTTCGGCCATCCAATGGTAGGAACAAAGAAGAGGCTTCATTGCTTAGATCGTCGCCAAAGCCCATGCGTCCCAACACGACGCAGGCAAGGGAAGCGAGGTGGAAAAGGCGCGAGAGGCCACAGAAAAGGGCGTTAGAAGTACAGAAATGACGCCAAAATTGATTGGAAGGAGATTGTTGGCGCCCATCGAAGACTGCTGCTCTTCTCGTCAATCTCAGGTAAGTCTTCATGGTCCTTTTTCTTGATGTCTAACACATGAGTAAAACACTAAAACTGATCGAAGTTTGACCATCAGATTACTTTAGAACTTGATGAGATTTTCCTTTTTCTCATTGAAGAAGCAACATGTTGAACTTTGATCCGGCATCCTCTTCTCTGATGGAAGAAGCAACTGAGATGGAAGACGAGGCAAACATAGCGGAGCATGATTCTAATTCCAATAGGTAATCTTTTCGATCTTCCTAAAGTTAGGTACGGTGTACTAGCATGACCAAGTCTAGGTGGAAGACGAGGTGAGGACCTTCCCCTCTAGCCTAATGTCGTGAACAAGGGTTGCCTTTGAAAAACCTTGTACTTATGTGTTTTACCACAATTTTTTTATGGTAACCGAAGTATCCCTATGTTGCCTGTGTAAAAATGCTATTCAGGCAGCTACAAGCCAGTGCTTGATATACTAGCAATCGCATCAGCTTAACTAAATTGTTAAATTGTATGTAAATTTTTCTTTGAACGAGTTTAGTTGTTTAAATGCTTCATAAATTGAGAACAAAAGGCTAATTTGACTCCCTGAGTAGTGAGGTCTAGATACGTATGTTTCTGACTTGCAAGCCTTGTGCTTTTAAAAGTACAATAGTAATTGTAGTAATAGCATTAAACAATTGGTCTACTTATGTATGAATATACTAGTGAAATATGTAGATTTTATGTGATTGTTTCCAGGGCATGGAGTAATACTTATGACTCATAACCATGTTCTGTATATGTAGAATTTTCTTAGCACCTAATCCCTACTTGTCCCAATTAACACTACTGTTTGCTTATTCTCCAATAGAAATCTATTTTCCAATACTATCAGTCCCAATATTTTCTAAACACTTCCACAAGTCTAATGTTCATATTTTTATATTATAGAGTTGTATTGCCTAGTTTGGTACCTCATGTTGGCATGGGATTTAGAAATTTAGATAAGGCTTGGGCATTTTGGCTTAGCTACAGTGGACGGAAAAGACATGAGGTTAGAAAAAGGTATACAAACAAAAGGCCAAACGATGACAAGGTTACATCATGTATATTTGATTGTGCAAATGAGGGTTTTCGATCACAAGACAAAAGGGATTATTTGACAAAGTGCCCTTGAGCTGAAACTAGAACCAAATGTCAAGTCTACATGAGTCTTAAAATGGACCAAAAGAAGGAAAATCTCAAGTGTCCGAATTGGTTTTGGAGCACAATCACACACTACACCTGCCAGAAACCTTACACGTAATGGTGTCACAAACAAAAAAAATTCAGATTTGCAAGCATTCGAAATTGAAAGGACAGACGATGCGTGTCAGTGGAAACGACACCTATGGAATCACTGGGATCCCTTCTATGGTTGGCGGGCGCGGGGTTGTGCAAAGAGTGGGTCTAGTAGCTAGCACAAAGATCGTTTACCCAGGTTCGGGCCGCAAGGATGTGTAATACCCTAATCCTGCTTTGGTGTATATTTGAGTGTTCTTGAGCTTTCGAACTAGCTGCGGTGCGTGCTTAGTCCAAAAGATTCGAATCCTTCTCCAGTACGCCTCGGGCCTCCTTTTATAGTCAAAAAGGGGTTGCCACAGTGGCACACAAGAGGTGGAAAGGTAAATAGTGTACAAGCTTATCGCGTGTCATTATGGGACAAGGCACATTAAATGCGCCCCTTAGGTGTCCCATTGCTTTATTGGGGATGGCAACGAGGCCCGCCCCGTCCGTCGCCGTTCCGCCTTGCTCCGACATGTGTCCAGGCCAACGAGGCATGCAGTGCCACGCAAGCTGGCAGGCTGCTGAGATGGCGTGGTGGTAGGGTCTTCACGAAGATATGCATGCCACCACGCAGGTGCTTGACTAGCTGGATTAGCATCCACGTACTGCCACATGGGTACTAGCCTCAGTTGGTGGGTTGGCCGCTGAGCTGGGGCGGCGACGGAGCGGCAAGGTCTTGTTGCGGTCCCGCGGATATTCCCGGCAAGGGTCTTGCCGGGGTCTTGTGATCGCCCTCGGCAAGAGTCTTGCCGGGGCCATGCGAGTGTTTTCGGCAAGGAGCCTTGTCGGGGCCTCGGGGGCATCCTTGGTAAGGGGGCTTGCGATTGTCTTGCCTTCTGGTCATTGTCTAGTCTTGTGGGCTCTTTGTCTTCACAAAGATATGTATGTCACCATGGAGGTGCCTCCCGAGCCTTAGTTCCAATGTGTTTGATGGTGATGGAACCCTTGGGCTCAAGGGTGGCGCGCTCTGCTAGCATTGGGCAAGTTGCCCTGGCAAGGCTCTTGCCGGGGCTGCGGAGGCCGCCCCAGCAAGGGTCTTGCCAGGGGAGTCCACCTCGCCCTCTTGCTCTTTGTGTCTCTGGTCTTGGCATTGTTCTGGTTGTCTTGTGATTTTGCTTCCTCTGCCCTGCTAGGTATGGTCGCAGGCGCGGCTCTAACTGTCCGTGCACAAGTAAATGGGTACAAAAGAGAGCCCCTACTTTTGTGCACCGGCAGGAGCCCCCAGGCCTGGGCCATACATAAGCACGACGCATTGTTGGGCTAGGCCCAAAACGGTGTGTGGGCATGCGGGGCCAAGTTTTACTGCTGTAACTCTCTTGCCTGTCGCACTTCCCCACGACCCACGTCGAATGCGTGACGTGGGGGTCGTGCGCGGAATGAGCGTAGCATGCTTGCATCATCCGTGGTGAATAGTAAAGAGGCGGCTTGCATGTTCTCTCGAGACGACAGAGCCACCGCTAATTTACTCTCTCCGCCTTGGAAGCGTCGTTCCACATTTCTCACTACGCCTGCTCCTTACGCCACGTATGCCGCATGCACAGCGTGGGGTAGGTGACAGACACATGGAATATGGTAAAGCGTGCGGGGGTCGATACTCGCATGCCTTCGATTGGGCGGGGAAGGCAGTCGATGGCCTCGCTTGCTGCCACTTTAATGAGCCGGATTCGAGTGGGATCTTCAGGGGCGTAGAGCTAGTCTTTCGGCCTCCCCTCCTCAACTATAAAAAGGGAACTCAGGGGTAGGAGGAAGAGCATCTCCCTGCGTATCCCCTTCGTCACCATCCCCACCCATGGTCATGGCGAGGGGGCGTGGCCGCGTCCGTTCTTTTGTGGAGGCAACCAGGTCCTCCTCCCGCCAGAGGGCTGTGGCGATCAAGGAAGAGCCAGATGCCCAGAGTGACGTCCATGCTCGAGGCTGGGCCGCTGGATAGGGCCACGGTCGGTGAGGCAGTCGAGGCAGAGGCGGCCGTCGAAGGAGGATGCCTTGTCATCTCCGTCTCCGTCGCCATCTCCTCCGCCAACTCCTCCTGCTTCGCCGAGTGGCCATGTCGGGGACTCGGTGCTCGAGTTTATCCTGCATCTGCGTGGGCCGCTGCGTCGCTGGCTTCATCTTCCCGGGGCGTTTGCGAGGGTGTTGGAGAGCGACTAGCCACCGCAGCTGAGGCTTCACATGAAGGGGTGTTGCCATGGCGACATGTGGGTGAACACAGGGTTCCCTGCCCCTCAAGTGATGCTCCCTCGCCGGGGCTGGAAAACCTTTGCACGTGCCCATTGCTTAATGGATGGGCACGTCCTCTGCTTCAAGCTAGCGGAGAGCGATTTTCTCTCTGTCAAGGTCTTCGGGCGCTCGGGACACAGGTTAGGGTGCTGTGCGGAGAGCTCGACTGATGGCGAAAGCTCCTCTTCGGGCGAGAGTAACGAGGAGGACAATGACAACGACGACGAGGGTAGTGGGCGGGAGGATGAAGGGTCTGACTAGGCATTGGGCACACCGTTCCTGGGCGACACCGGTAGCACCATCATCTACATCACCAGTTCCTTGAACTTCTCGGGGTCGTCGCCTTGGGCGGCTGGCGTTGGAGGGATGGGGAAGGCGAAGAAGGCGGGTGGCGGGCCGTCAAGTCGGAGTACGATGGCCTCGACGCCTTCGTCGCGTATTGCCAGGCTGCTGCCTCGTCTTTCGGCTCTACCTCCGGCACCGTCATCACCAGCCTCCTTCCGGACGATCGCCGACATGTTCTCTTGGCGTCTTCTTCTGCTCGTACCTCGCCTAGGTATTCCTTTTGCCCTTCCGCGATCTTGTTCCGTTTCCTGAGGAGAGGGACAAGAAAGGGATTACGGGCATCTTATCTCTTTTTAGTTTTTAATCCTACGGGCCTTTGTAAGATTTAAATCTCGCAACCCCCTTGCTCATGTACACATTCCGTATGAATTGTACTTGTTAGCAACGTATTAATGAGGAGAAGGGTGTTTACTGGGTTTTGTTTGCGCGTGGGCGAGGGCCACACCAAGGAATGAGTCCTCGTTATCTTAAGATAAACAATGTACCCCAGCAACAGGCCTTGCCGTCTTTCTGCTCTATAGCTCGGCTACACTCACGCCCTTGGCGGAGGTAGGGGCCGAGTAGGATTAGGCCCTTCGCTCGTCCCCTTCCCATCGCGTTACAACCAAGTTCCGACCCAAAGTGAGTTTTTCAGACACGGGACAGAGGGAGCAAGGTGGTATGAGAGCGAGCGAAGTCTCGTACGTTCAAGTTTCATACGGAGGCACAGAGTGGGAAGAAAAACTTATCTGATGTCACAACCCCCGGCAACCTTGGCTTGCCGTGATCAGATCCTTAGACCTGCAGCCCCCGGCAACCTTTGCTTGTCGGGGTCGGGGCGTCGACCTGTTCTCTTTCTTCCAAAATAGCTCAATAGAAATGACCATGCACCCTGTGAACCAAAAAGGACGGGGAGGAATAGAGAGATGCATACTCGACCTCTATGCTATGGGCTAGTCGCCGCCAAGCACTATCAACCCTAACACAGAGATAGACTCAACCTAGCATGCATGCTAAAACTTAGGGCGCAAGCGCTTCATTTATTTATGCTCAGGGTCTGCACCTGGCTTTGTACAAAGGGTTACATGACTTGCCGGCAAGGCTTGCACAAAAGGTGGTTTGCCGGGGAGCCCGGCAACCATGCCTTATGGGTAAAACTTGCGAAGATGTTCGATGTTCCAGGAGTTGCTCACTGGAATACCATCTTCGGTCTCCAGGCGGACTGCGCCGGGCCTGGTGACTCGTATTACCCGATAAGGGCCTTCCCACTTCGGCATCAACTTGCTGGAATTCTTGGCCGACTGAACGTGCCGAAGAACAAGGTCGCGTTCCTTAAAGCTTCGGGCATGAACCTTGCGGCTATGATAGCGGCGCAAGGCTTGCTGGTAGCGTGCAGCTCACACAGCTGCCCGAAGACGATCTTCCTCAAGGAGTGTTGCGTCATCTTGCCGCAACTGCTCTTGCTCAAGCTCATCATAAGCGAGCACTCGAGGTGACCCATGCGTGAGTTCCGTGAGGAGAACTGATTCTGCCCCGTAAACGAGGGAGAAAGGGGTCTGGCCGGTGGCTCGATTTGGTGTCATTCTGATTGACCAAAGGACCGCTGGCAATTCATCAATCCAGCGCCGTCCGCACTTGCGTAGCCTGTCAAAAGTTCTTGTCCGGAGGCCTTGCAATACTTCATCATTCGCCCTCTCAGCCTGGCCGTTGCTTCATGGGTGTGCAACAAAAGCAAAACAGACCTTGCTGCCAAGGTCCTGAATGTACTGCATGAAGGTGTGGCTCGTGAACTGCGTGCCATTGTCGGTGATGACTCTATTTGGCACACCAAAACGGCAGACTAGTCCCTTGAAGAACTTGACGGCCGACTGTGCTGTCACCTTTCTCACTACCTCCACCTCTGGACACTTTGTGAACTTGTCGATTGCGACGTACAAGTACTCAAAGTCCCTGACAGCACGAGGAAAGGGGCCCAGTATGTCAAGCCCCCAGAACGAGAATGGCCAAGAAAGAGGGATTGTCTGGAGAGCTTGAGCTGGTTGACGATGCTTCTTTGAATGGAACTGGAACACTTCACACTTGGTTACTAAGGCCGTTGCATCCTGGAGGGCAGTGGGCCAGAAGAAACCTTGCCGGAATGCCTTGCCGGCAAGGGCCCTTGACCCTATGTGGGAGCCACATATGCCTCCGTGGATCTCTGCCAACAGCTCCAGTCCTTCCTCCCGGGGAATGCACTTCAATTTCACATCGTTTGGCCTTTTTCTATACAGAATATCGTCGACGAACTGATATATGGCAGATCGACGGGCTACTTTCTCCGCCTATTCCTTCTCCTCAGGAAGTTCCCCTGTTTGGAGGAATCGGACGGTATGCTGTGCCCACGCTGGAGCCTGAGGCTCAACGACAAGGGCTAAAGGTGTTTCCTCTACCATGGGAGCGGCTGTCTCTATGGCCAGGGCTTGACGCCCTGCTGGAGTCTGTTGCCCCATGGCAGGCCCAGTGTCCACGGCAACATCTTTGGCGGTGGTTCCTGGGATCTCGGCGGGAAAGTACTTACCGGGGCCTGATTTCCTTCGCTTGTTCTGCCCTGTCGATGGTTCAACAAATGGTTGAGTTAATCGAAGCACAAAAGTACCTGGTTCCACAGGCAATTTGAAGGCAGCGCGTTTCAACAAGTAGTCGGCGATGCCGTTCTCCACTCGGGGAACATGCTCCGCTTGTATACCGTCAAAACGCTCTTCCAGCTCCCTCACTTCATCTATGTAGACCTCCATCAATGGGCTTTGAAAATCTTTGTTAACTTGCTTGACGACAAGTTGTGAATCACCCCTGACGATGATCTTCTTGATTCCGAGGTCTGCCGCGATCCTGAGACCAGCAAGTAACCCCTCGTATTCAGCAGTGTTGTTTGTTGACATATCCCTGGGAAAGTGCATTTGGACTACATACTTGAGGTGCTCTCCGGTGGGTGCGACGAGCAGCACACCAGCATCGGCGCCTTGCAGCGAGAAAGCCCCGTCAAAGTACATAATCCAGTCGCGACTTGTTTCCTTTCCGGGGAGAGTGGTCTCCTGAATCTCTTCGTCGAGCGTTGAGGTCCATTCCGCAATGAACTCTACCAAGACTCTACTCTGAAATGTCGAAGTGCTTTCAAACTTCAAACCAAAGCTTGACAGTTCCAAAGCCCATTCCACAATCCTCCCGGTTGCGTCTGGGTTATGCAATATCCTTTGCAATGGGAAGCAGGTGACGATGGTGATTTCGTGTGCTTGGAAGTAATGGCGCAGCTTCCGAGGTCATAAGGAGGCCGAAGAGCAATTTCTGCACACTGGAGTACCTTGACCTAGCCCCCTGCAAGAGGGAGCTGACAAAGTAAACCGGGTGCTACATCATCTTCTTCTGCACTATTTCATTCGGTTGCTTCGCTTCTGCTTCGCCAACGCTAGACTCTGCCAGGGGCCTTGCCTTACCGGCACCAGGCCCTGCCGAGGGGAGCTCTGGTTCACCATCCGCCAGCCTTGCTGTTGCCATTGCCTCTTCATCGACCTCCCTCTATGCCACTAGCGCGACACTGACCACTTGGTTCGTTGCCGCTAGATATAGCAGCAACGGTTCTTGTGGTTTAGGCACAACCAGTATTGGCGTAGAGGAAAGGTACTTTTTCAAATCCTGCAGGCCCGCCTCAGCCTCTGGGGTCCATTCCATTGGCCCACCTTTTTCAAGATTTTGAAAAAGGGAAGGGCACGTTCAGCAGACTTGGAGATGAATCTGCTCATGGCGGCAACGCAGCCAACGAGCCGACCTACATCCTTGATCCGCCTAGGTGCCTCGATATGCTCAATGGCCTTGATCTTGTCTGGATTCGCCTCGATCCCATGCTGTGACACAAAGAACCCGAGAAGTTTGCCGGATGGAACGCCGAAGACACATTTCTTAGGATTCAGCTTGAGGTTGATCTTGCGCAAATTTGCAAACGTCTCTTCCAAATCTTGTACGAGTGTTGCCTGATGTCTACTACACAACCTTCTTCTTGTAGATGTTGTTGGGCCTCCAAGTGTAGAGGTTTGTAGGACAGTAGCAAATTTCCCTCAAGTGGATGACCTAAGGTTTATCAATTCATAGGGGGCATAGGATGAAGATGGTCTCTCTCAAGCAACCCTGCAACCAAATAATAAAGAGTCTCTTGTGTCCCCAACACACCCAATACAATGGTAAATTGTATAGGTGCACTAGTTCGGCGAAGAGATGGTGAAACAAGTGGTATATGGATGGTAGATAAAGGTATTTGTAATCTGAAATAATAAAAACAGCAAGGTAACAAATGATAAAAGTGAGCGTAAACGGTATTGCAATGCTAGGAAACAAGGCCTAGGGTTCATACTTTCACTAGTGCAAGTCCTCTCAACAATAATAACATAATTGGATCACATAACTATCCCTCCATGCTATTTTATTTGAATTTAGGAAAAATGCGCGTTTTTCAAAATTGCATTTAGGCCCCAAATAAATGTTCATCCTGTGCGGCTTGATTTTAGAAGCAGGGGAAAATTTATTTCGGGATTTTTGGAGTCCGTTTAGTAGTCCTTTTATTTTTTCTGAGCGTAAGTTTTTTTTAAAAAAAAAAACGTCCGAACTGACCTACGGGCCGTGCTAGGCCCGGACTCCCCCGGACCCAGCCTTTATAAGCCACCGGCCCTCCCCGGGCCGAAACCCTAGCCGCCCGCGCCCGCCGCCGCCC
>NC_041390.1:214509714-214569639 GCF_002162155.2 Triticum dicoccoides | reverse complement strand
GCCCCGCCGGACCCCGCCGCCACCGACGCCTCGCCGGAGCCGCCGCTGCCTCGCCGGAGCCGCCGTCGTCGTCCCGCCGCCCAAGGTTTACCTCGATTCCGCCGCCGGTTTTCCCGGAAAAACCGTTCGGTTTTCGTCGGTCTTTTTTTGTTTCGTTTTTTCTTTAGATCGGTTTTTTTTACGGTTTAGGCTAATTAGCGAGCGTTCGCTCGTTCGTTCGTTTTAACGAACGCGTTCTTTGTTTAGGTTCAGTTAACGAACGTTCGTTCGTTAAACTGTTCGTCGTTTTTCTTTTTCTTGGATTAAATCCGCGATTTTTTGATCGCGATTTCTGATCCGATTTTCGTTTTAGTTTATCTTTTTGCTCGTTTATCGGAATCAGGCGATTCAAGCGCCTGGAGTTTCATCTGGAAACCCTCTTTCCGTTTAACCAACTTAAACAAGTTTTTGCTTCTGTATGCCTTAGATCCAGAATAGTAAATGAAGCTTGTTTTTTTTACCGTTTGTCTTTTGTTGCTTCGTTTGATTCGATTCTTTTTGCCAACCGGAGTTCTTAAGTTGAACTTTCTAGTTAAATCTCTTATTTGAGTTTTACCTGTGCATTAGTTGAGTACTTATTGTGTGCTTGTTTGTTTGCGATAGAGTACCCGGAGTGCGCCGCCTGTTACTTCGAATTGCTAGGTTTCCCGGATCATCAGCAAGGCAAGTAACACTTTGATCATACCTCCTACTACCCAGTTTTATTGCATTAGATCAATCCTTACGCATTGCATGATTAGGATCTAATTAAATTGTGGGTTTGGGAAGTAGTTGAGGTAGTACATATTACCTGTCTAATTATCAAACCCTTGGGAGTTACTTCTACGTTTGCTTATTATTGCTATGCTATGCTAGTAGACGTGGATTGGGTGAGTGTATCCATGACAGATGTGAGCTTTGCTAATTAATGGTTTACTTAAGGTGGCAACCTAAACACACATATGGGTGGATTGAGGCACCTGGGTATTCCAGGATTGCCTATTTTCTTTTGGACCGCCATCCAGGCTCAAAGGGATCATGAGATTATTCATGCTAGAAACTTCCGTGTGCAGCCACAAGCTATTATGGGCTCTAGCATAGTTGACTAAGTCGTGCGAACTCTCACAGTGGTAGACTAGTAGATGTAGGGGATGTAGGTGGTACGGTCTACCCATCGTAAGGTGCTAGCGCTTCTGAAAGACTATGTCTCGGTCATCCGTTTCTCAAACACCGTGTAGTGCGAGAAACCAAACGGAGGCGATCGAGTCTTGTGGGGAAAAGTGCGCAAACCTCTGCCGAGTGTATAAACTAATCATGGTTAGTTGTGTCCCCAGTTATGGACATCTTGAGTATCTAGTACCTGGATTATCATGTGAATCTCAACATGTTACTCTAAAGATTAATTTTGTTGGGTTTGTTTAATGATGATGTTTAATTGGGATTGAGAATGCTGTCAACCATTCTCAATGTTTAACAACCACCATAATAGTTAAATAAATTTATTCCTTTGCAGTAGGGAAAAATTGTCTTTACGCAAAACTGTAACCATAGAGCTTTCCACCAACCAAATATGCATACAGTATAGCTGTTTCATTCCATTATTCTCTATGTGTTACATTGCCAGCATATTCCATGTGCTGACCCGTTTTTGGGCTGCAACGTTAATGTTGCAGACTTTTCAGACGACGATTAAGGAGTTTTAGGTCGTGGTTCTATACTCAGTGATGCCGTTGGAGTTGATGGACTCACTTATCTTCCAAGCCTTCCGCTGTTATTGTTATTAGATGGCCTTAAGCCATTTTTATTGTAATAAGTTATCTCTGGAGACACTCGATGTAATAAGTGTGTGATTGCTACTCTACTATAAATCCTTCAAGTACTGTGTGGTGACAACATTACTGATCCAGGGATGACACCGGAGCACAGAGATAGGACCGTTTGAGGTCTGGTCGCTACAATGGGTATGATTATACGATATGCATCACACAATCTCAGATTCATCTATTCAACCAACACATAGGACCTCAAAGAGTGCCCTAAAGTTCTACCGGAGAATCACGACGAAAACGTGTGCCAACCCCTATGCATAGGTTCATGGGCGAAACCCGCAAGTTGATCACCAAAACATACATCAAGTGAATCACGTGGTATCCCATTGTCACCACAGATACGCACGGCAAGACATACATCAAGTGTTCTCAAATCTTTAAAGACTCAATCCGATAAGATAACTTCAAAGGGGAAACTCAATTCATTACAAGAGAGTATAGGGGGAGGAGAAACATAAGATCCAACTATAATAGCAAAGCTCGCGATACATCAAGATCGTGCCAAATCAAGAACACCAGAGAGAGAGAGATCAAACACATAGCTGCTGGTACATACCCTCATCCCCGAGGGAGAACTACTCCCTCCTCGTCATGGAGAGCGCCGGGATGATGATGATGGCCACCAAAGAGGGATTACCCCTCCGGCAGGGTGCCGAAACGGGTCTAGATTGGCTTTCGGTGGCTACGGAGGCTTTTGGCGGTGGAACTCCCAATCTATTGTGCTCCCCGATGTTTTTAGGGTATATGGAGATATATAGGCAGAAGAAGTACGTCAGGGGGGCACGAGGGGCCCACGAGGGTGGAGGGTGCGCCCTAGGGGGGTGGGCGCGCCCCCTACCTCGTGGCCTCCTCGAAGCTTCCCTTATGTGCAATTCAAGTCTTCTGGGCTTCTTTCCTTCCAAAAATGAGTTCCGTTAAGTTTCAGGTCAATTGGACTCCGTTGATTTTCCTTTTCTTCGAAACCCTAAAACAAGGTAAAAACAGAAACTAGCACTGGGCTCTGGGTTAATAGGTTAGTCCCAAAAATGATATGAAAGTGTATAATAAAGCCCATAAACATCCAAAACAGTAGATAATATAGAGGGAGCAATAAAAAATTATAGATACATTGGAGACGTATCAGCATCCCCAAGCTTAATTCCTGCTCGTCCTCGAGTAGGTAAATGATAAAAACAGAATTTTTGATGCGGAGTGCTACTTGGCATAATTTCAATGTAATCTTCTTTATTGTGGCAAGAATATTCAGATCCATAAGATTCAAGACAAAATTTTAATATTGACATAAAAATAATAATACTTCAAGCATACTTATCAAAGCAACCATGTCTTCTCAAAATAACATGGCTAAAGAAAGCTTATCCCTACAAAATCATATAGTCTGGCTATGCTCCATCTTCACCACACAAAATATTTAAATCATGCACAACCCCAATGACAAGCCAAGCAATTGTTTCATACTTTTGATGTTCTCAAACTTTTTCAATCTTCACGCAATACATGAGCGTGAGCCATGGACATAGCACTATAGGTGGAATAGAATGGTGGTTGTGGAGAAGACAAAAAGGAGAAGATAGTGTCACATCAACTAGGCGTATCAATGGGCTATGGAGATGCCCATCAATAGATATCAATGTGACTGAGTAGGGATTGCCATGCAACGGATTCTCTAGAGCTATAAGTGTATGAAAGCTCAACAAAAGAAACTAGTGGGTGTGCATCCAACTCGCTTGCTCACGAAGACCTAGGGCATTTTTAGGAAGCCCATCATTGGAATATACAAGCCAAGTTCTATAATGAAAAATTCCCACTAGTATATGAAAGTGATAACATGAGAGACTCTCTATCATGAAGATCATGGTGCTACTTTGAAGCACAAATGTGGTAAAAGGATAGTAGCATTGTCCCTTCTCTCTTTTTCTCTCATATTTTTTTATTTGGGCCTTTTCTCTCTCTTTTTTATGGCCTCTTTTTTATTTTTTTATTTGGGCTTCTTTGACCTCTTTTTATTTATTTATTTATTTTCGTCCGGAGTCTCATCCCGACTTATGGGGGAATCATAGTCTCCATCATCCTTTCCTCACTGGGACAATGCTCTAAGAATGATGATCATCACACTTTTATTTACTTACAACTCAAGAATTACAACTCGATACTTAGAACAAAATATGACTCTATATGAATGCCTCCGGCGGTGTATCGGGATGTGCAATGAATCATGAGTGACATGTATGAAAGAATTATGAACGGTGGCTTTGCCACAAATACAATGTCAACTACATGATCACACAAAGCAATATGACAATGATGGATCGTGTCATAGTAAACAGAACGGTGGAAAGTTGCATGGCAATATATCTCGGAATGGCTATGGAAATGCCATAATAGGTAGGTATGGTGGCTGTTTTGAGGAAGGTATATGGTGGGTTTAAGGTACCGACGAAAGTTGCGCGGTACTAGAGAGGCTAGCAAGGATGGAAGGGTGAGAGTGCGTATAATCCATGGATTCAACATTAGTCATAAAGAACTCACATACTTATTGCAAAAATCTACAAGTCATCAAAAACCTCGGCACTACGCACATGCTCCTAGGGGGATAGATTGGTAGGAAAATACCATCGCTCGTCCCCGACCGCCACTCATAAGGAGGACAATCAAATAACACCTCATGTTTCAAATTTGTTACATAAATTTTACCATACGTGCATGCTACGGGACTTGCAAACTTCAACACAAGCATTTCTCAATTTCACAACTACTCAATTAGCATGACTTTGATATTATTACCTCCATATCTCAAAACAATCATCAAGCATCAAACTTCTCTTAGTATTCAATACTCTATATGAAAGTTTTTACTATTCTTGGATGCCTAGCATATTAGGATTATTTAAGAAAATTACCATGCTATTTAAGACTCTCAAAATAACCTAAGTGAATCATGAGAGTTCATCTATTTCTTCAAAATAAAACTACCACCATGCTCTAAAAGGATATAAGTGAAGTACTAGAGCAAATGACAAACTAGTCCGAAAGATATAAGTGAAGACCAATGAGTAGTCGAATAATTATGCAACTATGTGAAGACTCTCTAACATTTAATAATTTAAGGTCTTGGTATTTTATTCAAACAGCAATCAAAGCAAAATAAAATGACATTCTAAGAATGGCAAACATCATGTGAAGAAGCAAAAACTTAGGATCAGCCGAAACTAACCGGTAGTTGTTGAAGAAGAAAGGTGGGATGCCAACCGGGGCATCCCCAAGCTTAGATGCTTGAGAATTCTTGAAATATTATCTTGGGGTGCCTTGGGCATCCCAAAGCTTGAGCTTTTGTGTCTACTTAATTCCTCTCATATCACGATCTCCCTAAATCTCAAAAGCTTCATCCACACAAAACTCAACAAGGACTCGTGAGATAAGTTAGTATAAACCATTGCAAAAACCTTATCATACTCTACTGTAGAAAATCACTAAAATTATTATTCAACATTGCATACTAAATTCCTCTGCATATTTAATAGTCATATCCTCAAATAGAATCATTAAAGAAGCAAACATATGCAAGCAATGCAAACATAACATCAATATGCCTAAACAGGATAGTCTGTAAAGAATGCTGCAACATCCATACTTCCCTAGCTCCAACAATTATGAAAGAAAATTCCCACTGTATTAAATTTATCAGAGCTTAATATGCAAAAGGTTTCAACATTTTATCACATTCTGACTTTTCTAGGGAATTATTGCAACAGCGGTAAACTTTCTGTTTTCAAAGAGCAACATGTATACTTGTAACATAGGCATAGTAAAGGCTATCAATGCCACTTTTATTGAAATAAAAGATGCAAAACATTGTTATAAATAACAGCAAGCAAATCCTAACAAAATAAATTGACGCTCCAAGCAAAACACATATCATGTGGTGAATAAAAATATAGCTCCAAGTAAAGTTACCGATGAACGAAGACGAAAGAGGGGATGCCTTCCGGGGCATCCCCAAGCTTAGGCTCTTGGTTATCCTTGAATATTACCTTGGGGTGCCTTCGGCATCCCCAAGCTTAGTCTCTTGCCACTCCTTATTCCATAGTCCATCGAATCCTTACCCAAAACTTGAAAACTTCACAACACAAAACTTAACAGAAAACTCGTAAGCTCCGTTAGTATAAGAAAATAAATCACCACTTCAAGGTACTGTAATGAACTCATTATTTATTTATATTGGTGTTAAACCTACTGTATTCCAACTTCTCTATGGTTTATAAACTATTTTACTAGCCATAGATTCATCAAAATAAGTAAACAACACATGAAAAACAGAATCTGTCAAAAACAGAACAATCTGTAGTAATCTGGATCAAACGTATACTTCTAGAACTCATAAAATTATAAAATAAATTGATGTACCTTATACATTTATCTATTAATTATATGCAAAAATAATTAACTAAATATCACTCTCCAAAAAAAATGGCAGCAATTCTCGTGAGCGCTAAAGTTTCTGTTTTTTTACAGCATGATCAACAAGACTTTCCCAAGTCTTCCCAAAGGTTCTACTTGGCAAAAACACTAATTAAAAGCATAAAACCACATCTAAACACAGGCTAGATGAATTATTTATTACTAAACAGGAACAATAAGAAAGGAACAAGAATAAAATTGGGTTGCCTCCCAACAAGCGCTATCATTTAACGCCTCTAGCTAGGCATGATGATTTCAACGATGCTCACATAAAGATAAGAATTGAAACATAAAGAGAGCATCATGAAGAATATGACTAGCACATTTAAGTCTAACATACTTCCTATGCATAGGGATTTTGTGAGCAAACAACTTATGGAAACAATAGTCAACTAGCATAGGAAGGTAAAACAAGCATAACTTCAAAACTTTAAGCACATAGAGAGGAAACTTGATATTATTGCAATTCCTACAAGCATATATTCCTCCCTCATAATAATTTTCAGTAGCATAATGAATGAATTCAACAATATAACCAGCACCTAATGCATTCTTTTCATGATCTACAAGCATAGAAAATTTACTACTCTCCACACAAGCAAAATTCTTCTCATGAATAATAGTGGGAGCAAACTTAACAAAATAACTATCATGTGATTGAAAATTGAAATCAAGATGACATGTTTCATTGTTATTATTATTCTTTAAAGCATACGTGTCATCACAATAATCATCATATATAGGATTCATGCTTTCATCATAATAAATTTTCTCATCGAAACTTGGGGAACAAAAAATATCATCTTCATCAAACATAGCTTCCCCAAGCTTGTGGCTTTGCATATCATTAGCATCATAGATATTCAAGGAATTCATACTAACAACATTGCAATCATGCTCATCATTCAAATATTTAGTGCCAAACATTTTATAGATTTCTTCTTCTAGCACTTGAGCACAATTATCCTTTCCATCATACTCACGATAGATATTAAAAAGGTGAAGCGTATGAGACAAACTTAATTCCATTTTTTATAGTTTTCTTTTATAAACTAAACTAGTGATAAAACAAGAAACTAGAAGACTCGATTGCAAGATCTAAAGATATACCTTCAAGCACTCACCTCCCCGGCAACGGCGCCGGAAAAGAGCTTGATGTCTACTACACAACCTTCTTCTTGTAGACGTTGTTGGGCCTCCAAGTGCAGAGGTTTGTATGACAGTAGCAAATTTCCCTCAAGTGGATGACCTAAGGTTTATCAATCCGTAGGAGGCGTAGGATGAAGATGGTATCTCTCAAGCAACCCTGCAACCAAATAACAAAGAGTCTCTTGTGTCCCCAACACACCCAATACAATGGTAAATTGTATAGGTGCACTAGTTCGGCGAAGAGATGGTGATACAAGTGGTATATGGATGGTAGATAAAGGTATTTGTAATCTGAAATAATAAAAACAGCAAGGTAACAAATGATAAAAGTGAGCGTAAACGGTATTGCAATGCTAGGAAACAAGGCCTAGGGTTCATACTTTCACTAGTGCAAGTCCTATCAACAATAATAACATAATTGGATCACATAACTATCCCTCAACATGCAACAAAGAGTCACTCCAAAGTCACTAATAGCGGAGAACGAACGAAGTGATTATGGTAGGGTACGAAACCACCTCAAAGTTATTCTTTCCAAACAATCCGTTGGGCTATTCCTATAAGTGTCACAAACAGCCCTAGAGTTCGTACTAGAATAACACCTTAAGACACAAATCAACCAAAACCCTAATGTCACCTAGATACTCCATTGTCACCTCAAGTATCAGTGGGTATGATTATACGATATGCATCACACAATCTCAGATTCATCTATTCAACCAACACATAGGACCTCAAAGAGTGCCCCAAAGTTCTACCGGAGAATCACGACGAAAACGTGTGCCAACCCCTATGCATAGGTTCATGGGCGGAACCCGCAAGTTGATCACCAAAACATACATCAAGTGAATCACGTGGTATCCCATTGTCACCACAGATACACACGGCAAGACATACATCAAGTGTTCTCAAATCTTTAAAGACTCAATCCGATAAGATAACTTCAAAGGGGAAACTCAATTCATTACAAGAGAGTAGAGGGGGAGGAGAAACATAAGATCCAACTATAATAGCAAAGCTCGCGATACATCAAGATCGTGCCAAATCAAGAACACGAGAGAGAGAGAGAGAGAGATCAAACACATAGCTACTGGTACATACCCTCAGCCCCGAGGGAGAACTACTCCCTCCTCGTCATGGAGAGCGCTGGGATGATGAAGATGGCCAACGAAGAGGGATTCCCCCTCCGGCAGGGTGCCAGAACGGGTCTAGATTGGCTTTCGGTGGCTACGGAGGCTTCTGGCGGCGGAACTCCCGATCTATTGTGTTCCCCGATGTTTTTAGGGTATATGGAGATATATAGGCGAAAGAAGTATGTCAGGGGGGCCACAAGGGGCCCACGAGGGTGGAGGGCGCCCGCCCTACCTCGTGGCCTCCTCGAAGCTTCCCTTACGTGCACTTCAAGTCTTCTGGGCTTCTTTCCTTCCAAAAATGAGGTCCGTGAAGTTTCAGGTCAATTGGACCCCGTTTGATTTTCCTTTTCTTTGAAACCGTAAAACAAGGTAAAAGCAGAAACTGGCACTGGGCTCTGGGTTAATAGGTTAGTCCCAAAATTGATATAAAAGTGTATAATAAAGCCCATAAACATCCAAAACAGTAGATAATATAGCATGGAGCAATCAAGAATTATAGATACATTGGAGACGTATCATTGCCCTATCCTTGGTTTTGACCACTATGTCATCCATACAAGCTTCCATGTTTCTATGTAGCTGGGGCTCAAAACCAATTTGGACTGCTCTTGCAAACATTGAGGCAGCACTCTTCAACCCGAAAGGCATTCGTAAGAAACAATACGTACCACATGGGGTGATGAATGTTGTCTTCTCTTCATCTTCTCTCGCCATGAAGATCTGGTGGTATCCTGAGTAGGCGTCAGGGAACGATAACAAGTCGCACCTGGTCGTGGAGTCAACAATCTGGTCAATGCGCGGCAATGGGAAAGGGTCCTTCGGACAAGCCTTGTTGATATCTGTGTAATCAGTACACATCGTCCACTTTCCATTTGCCTTGTGCACCACCACCGGATTGGCCAACCATGTCGGATGAAGTACTTCCCTCACCAAGCCTGTCACTTCTAACTTCCTGATCTCCTCCGTGATGAACTCCTGTCGTTCCAAAGCTTGCTTCCTGACCTTCTGCTTGATGGGTCACGCATGAGGAGAGACAGCAAGATGGTGCTCAATCACCTCCCTGGGAATGCCGGGGATGTCGGATGCTCGCCATGCAAACACATCGACATTCGCCCGCAGGAAGGTGATGAGCGCACCTTCCTATTTGCCATCAAGGGAGGAGCTTATGGTGAAGGCCCCTCCCGCGCCATCCTCCTTGGCGGGCACCTTCTTGGTCTCTGGTGGTGCAGCTCTAGATTTCTTGCTCTTGCCGGTGGAGCCGTCTGGCACGTCCTCAATGGGAGCACAGCACTCCGAAGAGGTGCGCTTGTCGGAGTGGGTGCGAGAGGTCTTGCCGATCTTCTTCCCTCCCAGGGCTTCGGCGGCAGGAGCAAATGCCTTGGCGACAGTTGCTGCAACTGCCTCCTAGTAGAGTTGGTCAGCGCAGATCAACGCATCCTTCTTATCGGAGGGGATGGTGATGATAGTCATCGTCCCAGGCATCTTCAGTGTTGTAGGCGTAATGTGAGGTCAGCATGAACTTAGCTAGTGTCGGGTGATACGTCTCCGTCGTATCTACTTTTCCAAACACTTTTGCCCTTGTTTTGGACTCTAACTTGCATGATTTGAATGGAACTAACCCGGACTGACGCTGTTTTCAGCAGAAATACCATGGTGTTATTTATCTGCAGAAACAAACATTCTCGGAATGACCTGAAACTTCATGGAGCAACTTTTTGGAAAATATAAAAAATACCTGCAAAAGATGAAGGCCGGGGGGCCCACCACCTCTCCACGAGGGTGGGGGGCACGCCTGCCCCCCTAGGGCGCGCCCCTACCTCGTGGGCCCCCTGGTGCCTCTCCGACTCCAACTCCAACTCTATATATTGTGTTTCGGGGAGAAAAAAATCAGAGAGAAGAATTCATCGCGATTTACGATACGGAGCCGCCGCCAAGCCCTAAAACCTCTCGGGAGGGCTGATCTGGAGTCCGTTCGGGGCTCCGGAGAGGGGAATCCGTCGCCATCATCATCATCAACCATCCTCCATCACCAATTTCATGATGCTCACCGCCATGCGTGAGTAATTCCATCGTAGGCTTGCTGGACAGTGATGGGTTGGATGGGATCTATCATGTAATCGAGTTAGTTTTGTTAGGGTTTGATCCCTAGTATCCATTATGTTTTGAGATTGATGATGCTATGACTTTGCTATGCTTAATGCTTGTCACTAGGGCCCGAGTGCCATGATTTCAGATCTGAACCTATTATGTTTTCATCAATATATGAGTGTTCTTGATCCTATCTTGCAAGTCTATAGTCACCTATTATGTGTTATGATCCGTTAACCCCGAAGTGACAATAATCGGGATACTTACCGGTGATGACCGTAGTTTGAGGAGTTCATGTATTCACTATGTGTTAATGCTTTGTTCCGGTACTCTATTAAAAGGAGGCCTTAATATCCCTTAGTTTCTGTAAGGACCCCGCTGCCACGGGACGGTAGGACAAAAGATGTCATGCAAGTTCTTTTCCATAAGCATGTATGACTATGTTCGGAATACATGCCTACATTATATCAATGAACTGGAGCTAGTTCTGTGTCACCCTAGGTTATGACAGTTACATGATGAACCGCATCCGGCATAATTCTCTATCATTGATCCATTGCCTACGAGCTTTCCACATATTGTTCTTCGCTTATTTACTTTTCCATTGCTCTTGCTATCATCACTACAAAATACCAAAAACATTACTTTTACTACTGTTACCTTTTGCTAACGTTACCACTACTATCATATTACTTTGCTACTAAATACTTTGCTGCAGATACTAAGTTTCCAGGTGTGGTTGAATTGACAACTCAGCTGCTAATACTTGAGATTATTCTTTGGCTCCCCTTGTGTTGAATCAATAAATTTGGGTTGAATACTTTACCCTCGAAAACTGTTGCGATCCCCTATACTTGTGGGTTATCAAGACTATTTTCTGGCGCCTGATAACCCACAAGTATAGGGGATCGCAATAACTTTTGAGGGTAGAGTATTCAACCAAAATTTATTGATTCAACACAAGGGGAGCCAAAGAATATTCTCAAGTATTAGCAGCTGAGTTGTCAATTCAACCACACCTGGAAACTTAGTATCTGCAGCAAAGTGTTTAGTAGCAAAGTAATATGATAGTATTGGTAGCGGAAACAAAAGTAAAGACAACAAAAGTAATGTTTTTGGTATTTTGTAGTGATTGTAACAGTAGCCGCGGGAAAGTAAATAAGCGTAAACCAGTATATGGAAAACTCGTAGGCATCAGATCAGTGATGGATAATTATGCCGGATGCGGTTCATCATGTAACAGTCATAACATAGGGTGACACAGAACTAGCTCCAATTCATCAATGTAATGTAGGCATGTATTTCGTATATAGTCATACGTGCTTATGGAAAAGAACTTGCATGACATATTTTGTCCTACACTCCCGTGGCAGCGGGGTCCTATTGGAAACTAAGGGATATTAAGGCCTCCTTTTAATAGAGAACCGGAACAAAGCATTAGCACATAGTGAATACATGAACTCCTCAAACTATGGTCATCACCGGGAGTGGTCCCGATTATTGTCACTTCGGGGTTGCGGGATCATAACACATAGTAGGTGACTATAGACTTGCAAGATAGGATCAAGAACTCACATATATTCATGAAAACATAACAGGTTCAGATCTGAAAGCATGGCACTCGGGCCCTAGCGGCAAGCATTAAGCATAGCAAAGTCATAGCAACATCAATCTCAGAACATAATGGATACTAGGGATCAAACCCTAACAAAACTAACTCGATTACATGATAAATCTCATCCAACCCATCACCGTCCAGCAAGCCTATGATGGAATTACTCATGCACGTCGGTGAGCATCATGAAATTGGTGATGGAGGATGGTTGATGATGACGACGGCGACGAATCCCCCTCTCCGGAGCCCCGAACGGACTCCAGATCAGCCCTCTCGAGAGGTTTTAGGGCTTGGCAGCGGCTCCGTATCGTAAAACGCGAGGATTTCTTCTCTCTGATTTTTTCCTCTCTGAAAGCAAATATATAGAGTTGGAGTTGGCGTCGGAGGGCATCCAGGGGGGCCCACGAGGTAGGGGGCGCGCCCTAGGGGGGGCGCCCCCACCCTACATCAGGTCCCAGGGGGAGTTCTGTTTGCAATTAATCCATGGCTTGCTCGAAACAACGAGTGCCTCCAACATACATCAGGTCCCAGGGGGAGTTCTGTTTGCAATTAATTTTGATTTAGTTTGCATAAAGCATGGGACTCGGCATCCCGGTGACCAACCATTTTCTCGTGAGTGAGGAGCGAAGTCCACTCCTCTTGAGAATAACCCGCCTAACACGGAAGATAAGGAAAGCCTTGGTTGATACATGAGCTATTCGAGCATACAAAACAGAATGTTCATTTGAAGGTTTAGAGTTTGGCACATACAAATTTACTTGGAACGGCAGGTAGATACAACATATAGGAAGGTATAGTGGACTCATCTGGAATAACTTTGGGGTTTAAGGGGTTGGATGCACAAGCATTATTCCCGCTTAGTACAAGTGAAGGCTAGCAAAAGACTGGGAAGCGACCAACTAGAGAGCGACAACAACCATGTACATGCATTAAAATTAGTAAACATTGGATGCAAGCATGAGTAGGATATAATCCACCATGAACATAAATATCGTGAATGCTATGTTGATTTTGTTTCAACTACATGCGTGAACATGTGCCAAGTCAAGTCACTTAAATCATTCAAAGGAGGATACCACCCCATCATACCACATCATAATCATCTCAATAGCATGTTGGCACACAAGGTAAATCATTATAACTCATAGCTAATCAAGCATGGCACAAGCAACTATGATCTCTAATTGTCATTGCAAACATGTTTATTCATAATAGGCTGAATCAAGAACGAAGGAATCATCATATTTACAAAAACAATAGAGGTCGAGTTCATACCAGCTTTTCTCATCTTAGTCAGTCCATCATATATCATCATAATTACCTTTCACTTGCATGACCGAACGGTGTGAATAATAATAAGAGTGTACGTGCATTGGACTAAGCTGGAATCTGCGAGCATTCAATAAACAGGAGAAGACAAGGCAATATGGGCTCTTGGTTAAATCAACAATAATGCATATAAGAGCCACTTCAATCAATTTAATGATGGTCTTCTCCTACTGACCCCCAAAGAAAAGAAAAGAAATAAAACTATTTACACGGGAAAGCTCCCAACAAGCAAAAGAAGAACGGGAAATATTTTTGGGTTTTCTTTTTAGTTATTACTACTACAGCAGAAAAATAAACTACTACTAATTCTTTTTGGTTTTTCTTAAGGTTTAACAAACACACAAGAAGAAAGAAGGAAAAAGAAACTAAACTAGCATGGATATTACAGTGAAAAAGTATGAGCACCGACATCTAGCAATGAGTGTGTGTGAACATAAATGTAATGTCTGTGAGAAATACGTACTCCCCCAAGCTTAGGCTTTTGGCCTAAATTGGTCTATGGCCACGGCTGTCCTGGCTGATATCCATAATAATAGTTGGGGTCGTACTGCGACGAAGAATAGTTGGGATCATACTGATGTGCAGCGGTTATCGCCTGTTGAGCTGCAATGTGGAGTCAAGTTGCCTCCGCTCTCCTCTCGTACTCTTCTGCCTCCTCTCTGGTAATAACATATCTTCCTTTTGTCTGTGAATCAAAAAAGGCAGGAGCAGGGAGAGTAATACGGAAAACACGTCGTTTATAAAAAATTAAACGATATAAGAGAGGTGATTCAGGCCTCTCGACAAACTGGTGTGAAGCCATAGAGTCATAATCTAAATATGCAGGAGGCAACTCCGTATCACCCTCACGAATGTCTATTTCAAGAAAATGAGCTAAGCGGGTTGCATAAATTCCTCCAAAGAAATCTCCATTATGTCTATTATGATGCAACCTATGAGCTACAATGGCTCCCATATGATGAGATTGGTCTCCTAACACAGCGCTCCTAAGAATGCTAAGATCAGGGACACACATGTGACATGCTTCATCCTTAGCATTTATGCATCTACCGATGAAGAGAGCAAAATAATGTATAGCAGGAAACTGAATGCTCCCTATGGTAGCCTGCGTTATATCTCTAGATTCCCCCACAGTTATACTAGCAAGAAAGTTTCTAAATTCAGATTTAGGGGGATCCCTAACACTACCCCATGATGGAAGTTTGCAAGCAGAAGTGAAATCCTCTAAGTCCATGGTATAAGATTTCTCATAGAGATCAGACATGACTGAAGGAGAATTACACGAAGATGAATACTCAAACCTCCTCACAAATGAACTTGTGAGATCATGATACTGGGGGCATTTGTTAGACTCAAAATCCTCAAGACCGGAATTGCGCAAATATGCTTTGAATTCTTCTTTAATTCCCGCACGGTCCATAAAATTTTCCGACGGCCATTGGCAAGGCCATACTGGAGCGTCTCTTGGTGGATCCTCGTCAGCATTGCGCATAGCAATCCTGGGTCCTTGCTTCTTAGAAGAACCACCTTGGAACATCTTCCTAAGCATATTGTTTTTCTCTGAAAAATTCTGAAATTTTTAGTAACTTCAAACAAAAGTGAACCAACTTCAATAAAACTGATAGCAACTACTCCTACAAGTGCCTAGGGCCTATATCATGCATCAAAACTACCTTTGACCATATAAACTTGACATGCAAGCTCAAGAACAGGGTCACCTAAGCAGCAAAAATTTGCAAAGAATAAAGCACTAGAACAAAAACTAATTGGACCAATGGAGGAGTCACATACCCAGGAACAATCTCCCCAAGCAGTTTTGCGAGAGGTGCTTTGAGCAAGGAGATCGAAAATCACAACAAAAGTGGCCGGAACTCGTGCTTGAGTTGGTTTTTCGGGTTTGTGTGAGACAGAGGAAGAAGATGGGTGCTGGGATAAGTGGAGGAGGGCCACCGTGGGCCCACGAGGCAGGGGCGCGCCCTAGAGTGGGGGGGGGGGGCGCCCACCACCCTCGTGGCCAGGTGGCAGCTCCTCCCGCGGTAATTTTTGCACAGTAAATCCTCAAATATTTCCGAAAAAATCATATTAAATTGGCATGGCATTATGAGGACTTTTATTTTCGGGATATTTTTATATTGCACGGATAAGTCAGGAAACAGACAAAAAAAATACTATTTTTTACTTCATTTCTACTAATTAACAGAAAATATAGAGAGGGTACAGAAGGTTGTGCTTCTAGTTTCATCCATCTCATGCTCATCAAAAAGAATCCACTAACAGGGTTGATCAAGTCTTGTTAACAAACTCATTTCGATAATCATGAAACCGGAGAAATTTTGAACTAAGTTACCTCAACGGGGATATGCACATCCCCAATAATAAGTATATCATATTTCTTTTTGACAGCAGGAAGAGGAAATTCAAAACCTCCAATTATAATCGATGGAATTTTTCCAATGGAGTTGATACTATGAACTTGAGGTTGTTTCCTCGGGAAGTGTACCGTATGCTCATTACCATTAACATGAAAAGTGACATTGCCTTTATTGCAATCAATAACAGCCCCTGCAGTATTAAGAAAAGGTCTTCCAAGAATAATAGACATACTATCATCCTCGGGAATATCAAGAATAACAAAGTCCGTTAAAATTGTAACGTTTGCAACCACAACAGGCACATCCTCACAGATACCGACAGGTATAGCAGTTGATTTATCAGCCATTTGCAAAGATATTTCAGTAGGTGTCAGCTTATTCAAGTCAAGTCTACGATATAAAGAGAGAGGCATAACACTAACACCGGCTCCAAGATCACATAAAGCAGTTTTAATATAATTTATTTTAATGGAGCAAGGTATAGTAGGTACTCTGGGATCTCCAAGTTTCTTTCGTATTCCACCCTTAAAAGTATAATTAGCAAGCATGGTGGAAATCTCAGCTTCCGGTATCTTTCTTTTATTAGTAATGATATCCTTCATATATTTAGCATAAGGATTTGTTTTGAGCACATCAGTTAATCGCATATGCAAAAATATAGGCCTAATCATTTCAGCAAAGCGCTCAAAATCCTCATCATCCTTTTTCTTGGATGGTTTTGGAGGAAAAGGCATGGGTTTCTGAACCCAAGGTTCCCTTTCTTTACCATGTTTCCTAGCAACAAAGTCTCTTTTATCATAACATTGATTCTTTGATTGTGGGTTATCAAGATCAATAGCAGGTTCAATTTATACATCATTATCATTACTAGGTTGAGCATCATCATGAACATCATCATTAATATTTTCATTAGGTTCATGTTCATTACCAGACTATGTTTCAGCATTAGACATAAATATATCGTTTGGATTATCAGGTGGTTCAGCAATAGGTTCACTAGAAGTTTGCACAGTTCTATCATTTTTCTTCTTATTCTTTTTAGAGGAACTAGGAACATCAATATTATTTCTTTGAGAATCTTGGTCGATTCTCTTAGGGTGGCCTTCAGGATACAAAGGTTCCTAAGTCATTCTACCAGTTCTAGTAGCCACTCTGACAGCATAATCATTTTTCTTACTATTCATTTCATCAAGCACTTCTTTTTGAGCCTTAAGTACTTGTTCTACTTGAGTGGTAACCATAGAAGCATGTTTGCTAACAAGTTTAAGTTCACCTTTAATATTAGCCATATAATCACCCAAGCATCTAATCATATAAGCATTTTCTTTTAATTGTCTACCAAAATAAGAATTGAAGTAGCCTTGCTTAAACATAAAGTTATCAAACTCATACAAGCACTGACTAGCAATTTTAGTAGGAGGGACTTCAGCTTTATCATATCTATAGAGAGAATTTACCTTTACTACCTGTCCCGGGATATCGAGATCAGGAGGTTCTTCAGTAAATAAAGAATTGAGATCATATGTTTCTTCAATAGGCGGTATATTAAGACCATGTATTTCTTCAATAGGAGGTAAATTCTTAACATCTTCAGCTTTAATACCTTTTTCTTTCATAGATTTCTTTGCCTCTTGCATATCTTCGGGACTGAGAAATAGAACACCTCTCTTCTTCAGAGTTGGTTTAGGAATAGACTCAGTAATTGGAGCAGGAGCTGGCTCCGGAGGTGCCCAATTATTTTCATTTGTCAACATATTATTCAATAGAATTTCAGCTTCATCCGGTGTTTTTTCCCTGAAAAGAGAACCAGCACAACTATCCAGGTAATCTCTGGAAGCATCGGTTAGTCCATTATAAAAGATATCAAGTATTTCAGGTTTCTTAAGAGGATGATCAGGCAAAGCATTAAGTAACTTGAGAAGCCTCCCCCAAGCTTGTGGGAGACTCTCTTCTTTAATTTGCACGAAGTTGTATATTTCCCTCAAAGCAGCTTGTTTCTTATGAGCAGGGAAATATTTAGCAGAGAAGTAACAAATCATATCCTGGGGACTACGCACACAACCAGGATCAAGAGAATTAAACCATATCTTAGCATCACCCTTTAATGAGAACGGAAATATTTTGAGTATATAAAAGTAACGCGATCTCTCATCATTAGTAAACAGGGCGGCTATATCATTTAACTTAGTAAGATGTGCCACAACAGTTTCAGATTCATAGCCATAAAACAGATCAGATTCAACCAAAGTAATTATATTAGGATCAACAGAGAATTCATAATCCTTATCAGGAACATAGATAGGTGAAGTAGAAAAAGCAGGGCCGGATTTCATTTTATCTCTAAGTGATTCTTTGTTCCATTTAACTAATAACCTATTAAGCTCATATCTATCTTTGCAAGCTAAAATAGCGGCAGAAGATTCCATATCAAAAAGATAGCCCTCGGGGATAACAGGCATATTTTCATCATCACTATCATCATCGTATTCAGATTCAATAATTTCTTTTTCTCTAGCCCTAGCAACTTGTTCATCAAGAAATTCACCAAGGGGTACATTAGTATCAGGCATAGAAGCAGTTTCATCATAAGTATCATGCATAGCAGAAGTGGCATCATCAATAACATGTGACATATCGGAACGAATAGCAGAAGCAGGTTTAGGTGTCGCTAGCTTACTCATAACAGAAGGTGAATCAAGTGCAGAGCTAGATGGCAGTTCCTTACCTCCCCTCGTAGTTGAGGGATAGATCTTGGTTTTTGGATCTCTCAAGTTCTTCATAGTGATAAGCAGATATAAATCCCAAGTGACTCAAAGAATAGAGCTATGCTCCCCGGCAACAGCGCCAGAAATTTGTCTTGATAACCCACAAGTATAGGGGATCGCAACAGCTTTCGAGGGTAGAGTATTCAACCCAAATTTATTGATTCGACACAAGGGGAGCCAAAGAATATTCTCAAGTATTAGTAGCTGAGTTGTCAATTCAACCACACCTGGAAACTTAGTATCTGCAGCAAAGTGTTTAGTAGCAAAGTAATATGATAGTATTGGTAGCGGCAACAAAAGTAAAGACAGCAAAAGTAATGTTTTTGGTATTTTTTAGTGATTGTAACAGTAGCCGCGGGAAAGTAAATAAGCGTAAACCAGTATATGGAAAACTCGTAGGCACCGGATCAGTGATGGATAATTATGCCGGATGCGGTTCATCATGTAACAGTCATAACATAAGGTGACACAAAACTAGCTCCAATTCATCAATGTAATGTAGGCATGTATTCCGTATATAGTCATACGTGCTTATGGAAAAGAACTTGCATGACATCTTTTGTCCTACCCTCCCGTGGCAGCGGGGTCCTATTGGAAACTAAGGGATATTAAGGCCTCCTTTTAATAGAGAACCGGAACAAAGCATTAGCACATAGTGAATACATGAACTCCTCAAACTATGGTCATCACCGGGAGTGGTCCCGATTATTGTCACTTCGGGGTTACCGGATCATAACACATAGTAGGTGACTATAGACTTGCAAGATAGGATCAAGAACTCACATATATTCATGAAAACATAATAGGTTCAGATCTGAAATCATGGCACTCGGGCCCTAGTGACAAGCATTAAGCATAGCAAAGTCATAGCAACATCAATCTTAGAACATAATGGATACTAGGGATCAAACCCTAACAAAACTAACTTGATTACATGATAAATCTCATCCAACCCATCACCGTCCAGCAAGCCTACGATAATTACTCACGCACGACGGTGAACATCATGAAATTGGTGATGGAGGATGGTTGATGATGACTACGACGACGAATCCCCCTCTCCGGAGCCCCGAACAGACTCCAGATCAGCCCTCCCGAGAGGTTTTAGGGCTTGGCGGCGGCTCCGTATCGTAAAACGCGATGATTTCTTTTCTCTGATTTTTTCTCTCCGAAAGCAAATATATAGAGTTGGAGTTGGTGTGGGAGGGCATCCAGGGGGCCCACGAGGTAGGGGGGCGTGCCCTAGGGGGGGGGGGCGCCCCCACCCTCGTGGACAGGGTGTGGGGCCCCTGGTCTTCATCTTTGGCGAGGATTTTTTATTATTTTTTCTAAGATGTTCCGTGGAGTTTCAGGTCATTCCGAGAATATTTGTTTTCTGCACATAAAACAACACCATGGCAATTCTGCTGAAAATAGCATCAGTCCGGGTTAGTTCCATTCAAATCATACAAGTTAGAGTCCAAAACAAGGGCAAAAGTGTTTGGAAAAGTAGATACGACGGAGCCGTATCAGCGCCGTTGCCGGGGAGCATAGCTCTATTCTTTGAGTCACTTGGGATTTATATCTGCTTATCATTATGAAGAACTTGAAAGATCCAAGAACCAAGATTTATCCCTCAACTACGAGGGGAGGTAAGGAACTGCCATCTAGCTCTCCACTTGATTCACCTTCTGTTTTGAGTAAGCTTGCGACACCTAAAACTGCTTCTGCTATTCGTTCTGATATGTCGCATGATATTGATGATGCTACTTCTGCTATACATGATACTTATGATGAAACTACTTCTATGCTTGATACTACTGTGCCACTTGGTGAATTCCTTGATGAACAACTTGCTAGGGCTAGAGAGATTGCCTGTTCAAGAATTCATCCGATTAACCAGTTAACTTGCCGATTAATCCCTACTCATAGGGTCCCCGAGTAGCCGATTACCCGATAAATCATCCGATTAATTGATTAAATGGCTGATTAGCCTATTAATCCCCTACTCACCAGCCGACCGAGAAGCTACCAGGTAACGATTTCCTCAACAATGGAGAGATTGAAAATATTGAATCTGATAATACTGATGAAAGTGATGATGAAGAATCACTTGTTATTCCTGAGGGTTATGTTTTTGATCAAGAAGCCCCTTTAGCTATTTTAGCTTGCAAAGATAGATACGAACTTAAGAGGTTATTAGCTAAATGGAATAAGCAATCTCTAAATGCTAGGATGAAACCTGACCCTGCTTTTGCTACTTCACCTATCTGTGTTACCGATAAGGATTATGAATTCTCTGTTGATCCTGATATAATTACTTTAGTTGGATATGATCATGTTCATGGTTATGAATCTGAAACTGTTGTGGCACATCTTACTAAATTAAATGATATAGCCACCTTGTTCACTACTGATGAGAGAACTCGTTACTTTTATATCCTTAAAATATTTCCATTCTCATTAAAGGGTGATGCTAAGATATGGTTTAATTTTCTTGATCCTGGTTGTGTGCGTAGTCCCCAGGATATGATTTATTACTTCTCCGCTAAGTATTTCCCTGCTCATAAGAAACAAGCTGCTTTAAGGGATATATATAATTTTGTGCAAATTAAAGAAGAGAGTCTCCCACAAGCTTGGGGGAGGCTTCTCCAATTACTTAATGCTTTGCCTCATCATCCTCTTAAGAAAAATGAAATACTTGATATCTTTTATAATGGACTAACCGATGCTTCCAGAGATTACCTGGATAGTTGTGATGGTTCTGTTTTCAGGGAAAGAACACCGGATGAAGCTCAAATTCTATTGAATAATATGTTGACAAATGAAAATAATTGGACACCTCCGGAGCCAATTCCCGAGCCAGCTCCTGCTCCAATTAATGATCTTATTCCTAAACCAACTCTGAAGAAGAGAGGTGTTTTATTTCTCAGTCCCGAAGATATGCAAGAGGCAAAGAAATCTATGAAATAAAAGGGTATTAAAGCTGAAGATGTTAAGAATTTGCCTCCTATTGAAGAAATACATGGTCTTAATTCACCGCCTGTTGAAGAAACATATGATCTCAATTATTTATTCACTGAAGAACCTCCCGATCCTGATATCCCGACACACGTAGTAAAGGTAAATTCTCTCTATAGATATGATAAAGCTGAAGTCCCTCCTACTAAAATTGCTAGTCAATGCTTGGATGAGTTTGATGACTTTATGTATAAGCAAGACGACTTCAATGCTTATTTTGGTAGACAATTAAAAGAAAATGCTTATATGATTAGACGCCTGGGTGATTATATGGCTAATATTAAAGGTGAACTTAAACTTGTTAGCAACATGCTTCTATGGTTACCACTCAAGTAGAACAAGTACTTAAGGCTCAAAAAGAAGTGCTTAATGAAATGAATAATAAGAAAAATGATTATGCTGTTAGAGTGGCTACTAGAACTGGTAGAATGACTCAGGAACCTTTGTATCCTGAAGGCCACCCTAAGAGAATTGAGCAAGATTCTCATAGAAATAATATTGATGTTCCTAGTTCTTCTAAAAAGAAGAAGAAGAAAAATGACAGAAGTGTGCAAACTTCTAGTGAACCTATTGCTGAACCACCTGATAATCCAAATGATATATCTATGTCTGATGCTGAAACACAACCTGGTAATGAACATGAACCTAATGAAAATATTAATAATGATGTTCATGATGATGCTCAACCTAGTAATGACAATGATGTAGAAATTGAACCTGGTGTTGATCTTGATAACCCACAATCAAAGAATCAACGTTATGATAAAAGAGACTTTGTTGCTAGGAAACATGGTAAAGAAAGGGAACCTTGGATTCAGAAACCCATGCCTTTTCCTCCGAAACCATCCAAGAAAAAGGATGATGAGGATTTTAAGTGATTTGCTGAAATGATTAGGCCTATCTTTTTGCGTATGAGATTAACTGATGTGCTTAAAACAAATCCTTATGCTAAATATATGAAGGATATCATTACTAATAAAAGAAGATACCGGAAGCTGAGATTTCCACCATGCTTGCTAATTATACTTTTAAGGGTGGAATACCAAAGAAACTTGGAGACCCCGGAGTACCTACTATACCTTGCTCCATTAAAAGAAATTATATTAAAACTGCTTTATGTGATCTTGGAGCCGGTCTTAGCGTTATGCCTGTCTCTTTATATCGTAGACTTGACTTGAATAAGCTGACACCTACTGAAATATCTTTGCAAATGGCTGATAAATCAACTGCTATACCTGTCGGTACTTGTGAGGATGTGCCCATTGTGGTTGCAAACGTTACTATTTTAACGGACTTTGTTATTCTTGATATTCCCGAGGATGATAGTATGTCTATTATTCTTGGAAGACCTTTTCTTAATACTGCAGGGGCTGTTATTGATTGCAACAAAGGCAATGTCACTTTTCATGTTAATGGTAATGAGCATATGATACACTTGCCGAGGAAACAACCTCAAGTTCATAGTAGCAACTCTATTGGAAAAATTCCATCGATTATATTTGGAGGTTTTGAATTTCCTCTTCCTACTGTCAAGAAGAAATATGATATTCTTATTATTGGGGATGTGCATATCCCCGTGGAGGTTACTTAGTGTTATTCGAAATTTCTCCGATTTCATGATTATCGGAATGAGTTTGTTAACAAGACTTGATCAACCTTGTTAGTCGATTCTTTTTTATGAGCATGAGATGGATGAAACTAGAAGCACGAACTTCTGTACCCTCTCTATACTTTCTGTTATTTATATTAAATAAAGTAAAAATAGTATTTTTCTGTCTGTTTCCTGACTTATCCATGCAATATTAAAATATCCCGAAAATAAAAGTCCTGATAATGCCAGGCCAATTTAATATGATTTTTTCGGGAAATATTTGAGGATTTACTGTGCAAAAATTACCGCGGGAGGAGCTGCCACCTGGCCACGAGGGTGGTGGGCGCACCCCCCTCTAGGGCACGCCCCCTGCCTCGTGGGCCCATGGTGGCCCTCCTCCACTTATCCCAGCACCCATCTTCTTCCTCTGTCTCACACAAACCCGAAAACCAACTCAAGCACGAGTTCCGGCCACTTTTGCTGTGATTTTCGATCTCCTTGCTCAAAGCACCTCTCGCAAAACTGCTTGGGGAGATTGTTCCTGGGTATGTGACTCCTCCATTGGTCCAATTAGTTTTTGTTCTAGTGCTTTATTATTTGCAAATTTGTGCTGCTTAGGTGACCCTATTCTTGAGCTTGCATGTCAAATTTATATGGTCAAAGGTAGTTTTGATGCTTGATATAGGCTCTAGGCACTTGTAGGAGTAGTTGCTATCAGTTTTATTGAAGTTGGTTCACTTTTGTTTGAAGTTACTAAAAATTTCAGAATTTTTCAGAGAAAAACAATATGTTTAGGAAGATGTTCCAAGGTGGTTCCTCTAAGAAGCAAGGACCTAGGATTGCTATGCGCGATGCTGACGAGGATCCACCAAGAGACGCTCCAGTACGGCCTTGCGAATGACCGTCGGAAAAATTTATGGGCCGTGCGGGTATTAAAGAAGAATTCAAAGCATATTTGCGCAATGCCGGTCTTGAGGATTTTGGGGCTAAAAAATGCCCCCAGTATCATGATCTCACAAGTTCATTTGTGAGGAGGTTTGAGTATTCATCTTCTCGTAATTCTCCTTCAGTCATGTTTGATCTTTATGACAAATCTTATACCATGGACCTAGAGGATTTCACTTCTGCTTGCGAACTTCCATCATGGGGTAGTGTTAGGGATCCCCCTAAATCTGAATTTAGAAACTTTCTTGCTAGTATAACTGTGGGGGAATCTAGAGATATAGCGCAGGCTACCATAGGGAGCATTCACTTTCCTGCTATACATTATTTTGCTCTCTTCATTGGTAGATGCATAAATGCTAAGGATGAAGCATGTCATATGTGTGTCCCTGATCTTAGCATTCTTAGGAGTGCTGTGTTAGGAGACCAATCTTATCATATGGGAGCCATTGTAGCTCGTAGGTTGCATCATAATAGACATAATGGAGATTTCTTAGGAGAAATTTATGTAACCCGCTTAGCTCGTTTTCTTGAGATAGACATTCATGAGGGTGATATGGAGTTGCCTCCTATATATTTAGATTATAACTCTAAGGCTTCGCACCAGTTTGTCGAGAGGCCTCAATCACCTCTCTTATATCGATTAATTTTTGATAAACGACGTGTTTTCCGTATTACTCTCCCTGCTCATGCCTTCTTTGACTCACAGACAAAAGGAAGATATGTTATTACCAGAGAGGAGGCAGAAGAGTACAAGAGGAGAGCGGCGGCAGCTCGACTCCACGCTGCAGCTCAGCAGGCGATAACCGCTGCACATTAGCATGATCCCAACTATCCTTCCTCATCCCAGTACGACCCCAACAACTATTATTATGGATATCCGCCAGGCCAGCCGTGGCCATAAACCAACTTAGGCCAAAAGCCTAAGCTTGGGGGAGTACGTATCTCTCACTGACATTACATTTATGTTCACACACACTCATTGCTAGATGTCGGTGCTCATACTTTTTCACTGTAATATCCATGCTAGTTTATTTTCCTTTTCCTGCTTTTTTCTTTTGTGTTTGTTAAACTTTAAGAAAAACCAAAAAAATTAGTAGTAGTTTATTTTTCTGCTATAGTAGTAATAATTGAAAGTGTGTTATATCGATTAGAGGGGGGGTGAATAGGTGATTTTTATGAAATTCTTCACTGAGGAATTTGCCGGTGAGGAAATTCCTTAGCGAAGAACTACTAGCAGCAGAATAAGTACTCAAAGGTAAAATAACAGAATACAAGCATAGTCATCATGATGAAATGAAGACAGACACAGAGTACAGGAAGAGTAATCACAGGATAACACAGGATGAAGACAAACAGACTGAAGAAATTGAACTGAGGAAATTGAGAAAGTCTTCAGTCAAAGTCTTCAAACACAAGATATGAACAAACATACAGCACAGTTATGAGGAAATGAAAGAGTTGAGGAAATAAAACCAGTAAGCTCGGTGAAGACAATGATTTGGTAGACCAGTTCCAACTGCTGTCTCAGTTGTACGTCTGGTTGGAGCAGCTGAGTATTTAAACTCGAGGACACACAGTCCCGGACACCCAGTCAAGGACACTTATTCCAAGACACCCAGTCCTCACCGTATTCTCCTTGAACTAAGGTCACACAGACCTCGTCCAATCACTTGTGGTAAGTCTTCAGGCGACTTCCAAACCTTCACAAACTTGGTCACTCGGCGATCCACAATTCCTCTTGGATGCTCTAGACCATGACGCCTAACCGTCTGGAAGAAGCACAGTCTTCAAAGGTAACAAGCATCGGATCCACTCAGGATCAATCTCTTCAGTGATGCTCAATCACTTGGGGTTTGTAGGTGTTTGGGTTTTGGGTTCTTGGTTTTTCCTCACTTGATGATTTTCGCTCAAAGTCCTCGGAGGATGGGTTGCTCTCAAATGACAAGTGTCAGTTTCTCTTGGAGCATCCAACCAGCTAGTGGTTGTAGGGGGCGGCTATTTATATCCTAGGGAGTAGCCCGACATGATAAGACATAAATGCCCTTCAATGATATGACCGTTAGGTGGATATATATTTTGGGACAGCTGGCGCATAGCACAACAACAGTCGGAATTTTGAGTAGTAAAATCCTCAGGGCTATCATGTTCTTCAGTGTGTAGGCAATCCGCATTGGCGAATTCCTAACTCCTCAGTCAGGACAAATTCCTCAGAGACCAGAAGAACTTCGTCTCTGTCACTAAAGAAATTGACTGAACTGTATGAGATTTCCAATGGCTTCACTCGAAGGGATTGGTAGGTGTAGGATTTTGAGTTGAGCATCACATGGAAATTTTTCCTTAGTATTCCCTCGACCCCCTTTAACAGTACGGTGTTTCCTATGACTCAAGAAAGAGAAAAACAAAACTATGAAAATGAAAGTCTTCAAGCTTCATATTTCTCACATGAATATCAAGTCTTCACGGACACACCAATTTCTTCACTTTCAAAGTCTTCATGAAAGTCTTTAGAAATACCAAAATCTTCAGTCGAAGATATTCATTTTTAGGGGTCGACTTTTCCTGTAAATGTCAAACTCCTCATAGACTTATAGACCTGTGTACACTCACACACGCATTAGTCCCTTAACCTATAAGTCTTCAATATACCAAAATCACTAAGGGGCACTAGATGCACTTACAATCTCCCCCTTTTTGGTGATTGATGACAATATAGGTTAAGTTTTCAACGGGAATAAACATATGAAGTGTAAATACTGATATTGAGGAATTTGATTGCAAGATATAGAAGAACTCCCCCTAAAGATGTGCATAGTGAGGAATTTTCTTTTGAAGCAATGCACACTTGAAGAGTTGAATCAAGGAGATCTCCCCCTATATCTTGTAATTCATACACGCATTTAACATATAATACGAAGAATTTGAAATGCATGATGAAATATGGTGCCTGATGAAATTCAGCATGCGTGCAATAATATTTAACGAGGAATAAGCATGCAGAATAGTGCATCAAGAGTATCAGAGAACAGTGCATCAAAAGTATCAGAGCACCATCGGGTTTAAGATTACAACTCGATCCAATAAAGTTTCAGAAGAACGAGAGTTGTAACTTAGCAGATAAAAACGCCCATATAGTAGACCCGCTTGAAGACTAACTCATATTTCTCCCCCTTTGTCATCGAATGACCAAAAGGATCGAAAATGAGGACTAACGCCCCTGAAGATAATCATGTTGATGAAGGAGCGCCAGTGTTGTTGGGGTCGTTTGTTGATGTAGGGCCTGCCGCAGTGTCGTCCAAATCTTCATGTTCATCAGTGTCGCGCGATGAAGAATATGAGCTGGCCACCAGAGAAGGAACCTTGACCTTCTTGAATTTCTTCGGAGGAGGTGTAGACCAGTCAAAATCTTCATTAAGACCCATGTTCTTCAGATCTTCTTCACCATATAGATGTGACAGGATTGCCCAGGTGCGACCGAAGACTTGATGGAGGTAGTAGTGGTTTTTCTTCACTTCATTGTGTGTGGCAGTCATGTTGTGAAGAAGTGAACCAAACTGACGCTTAACCCATTTGTGATTTCGATCCACCTTCTGGTGAAGACTAAACAGAAGTTCACGGTCAGTCATCACGCGAGGAGCAGTGGCTTGAGGAGTGGACTTAGGTGCATTGGCAGAGTCATGTGTGGCAGAGTCATCATTGGTGGAATAAGATGCAACTTTGCGAAACTGACCATCCAATGGACGAATGCCTTCATCAATTACAGCTGGTGCCTTGCCCTTTCCATCAACTGAGGAATATGTCTGCTTGAGGACTTCAATTGGGGGCAAGTAGCTGAGATGATTCTGGAAATCAGCTTTGTAGTTGAGTGAAGACCTTGTCCTGAGGAATCTCATGATCCAAGGTGCATAAGGCTTCAGCTCAAACAGAGACAGTGCAACATTGGCCATAGTCCTCATGAAGAAATCGTGATAATTGACAGGAATGCCATGAATGATGTTGAATACCAGATTCTTCATGATGCCAACAATTTCCTTATCAGATGAGTCGTGGCCTTTGATAGGACTGATTGTCCTCATAAGAATACGATAGACAGTTCTGGGCACGTATAGCAATTCCTTCACAAGGAATTTGGTTCTTGGTGCTTGACCTGGCTTCAAAGGTTTCATCAGCACCTGCAAGTAATGATGTGTGAGCTCAGGTTCACTGTAGATGCAGCAAGCTTCTTCAAGGGGAGGACTGAGTGGTAGAGCACGAAGCAATTCAGAGGCTGGTGCAGTGTAGTGAGTGTTTTCAGACATCCAGTCCAGCACCCATGAATTCACATCTTCAGGATCTCCGGTGATGTGCAGCGTTGCATAGAATTGAAGAATCAGTTCTTCATTCCAATTGCAAATGTCAGAGCAAAAGTTGAGCAGCCCAGCGTCGTGAAGAACACTGAGGACTGGTGCGAAGCACGGCAGAGATTCCATATCCACGTGAGGAATATGCTCATGGTAGAAAATCTTCTCCTTGTTGAATAGCACTGAGGAATAGAAATTGGCTTGACTAGCAGTCCAGAAACGCCTCTTCCTAATGTGAGCAGAGTCATATGGGTTGTAATCTTCGAAGAATACGTGCTCGCCGAAGAAATCATCAGCCTTGAACTTTTGCTTGCGCGAGAATGGATCCTTTGGCTTTGGCAGAGGAGTGTCAGTGAGTTGCATCACAACCTTAGGAATCTCAATCGCAGGTTCTTCAGACTGAGGAATTTATGGTTCTTCCTCAGTGGCAGTCTGCGTAGTTGGTTGTGCAGCAGCAACAGTTTCATCAGCGCTAGTGGCTGGAATTTCCTCATGGACAGATGCAGTGGGATGAGTTTCTTCAGAGCCCATGTGAACAGTTTGTGTGGGGGACTGAGGAATTTGCTGTAGAGGGGTGAACATTGGAGAGTTTGGATGCTGACTTTCCCAGAATTCATCACTGATGACGGGTGTGGAGCAGCCAATGTCCACATCATCATCTTCCATTTCTTCAACGCCAGCCTCTTCAGCTGTGAACTGAGGCATAGGAGAGGAGATGATAGGTGTTGAAGGGATCACATCCACTTCAATTTCTTCATCCAATGGTTCAGACGAAGCAGCAGAATGAGTTTCTTCATCAGATCCGCTGGGGATCACATATTCTTCATCAAAAGGAACAAGGTCCTTTGATGGCCTGGTTGAGATGGGAACAACATCAATCGGATTTGCAAATGAGCTTGTCATAGGCTTCATTTTCTTCGGAGCTGAAGAATCTGAAGCAGCTGATGCTTTCCTTTTCTTCACTGTAGAACGCTCTGCAGCCTTGGTCTTCTTCACATCCGATGCAGATGGAAGGATTGAAGTTAAAGTTGGTGCAGGAGAAGCTGAGGAATCTGGTTGATTTTCTTTAGACACAACTGATGCAGTTTCCCTGAGTTCTTCAGTTTCTTCAGGCACACCACTAGTGGGTGCCCTGGCAATTTCTTCAGCGGCTGGAATGCAGTCATCAGCCCTGGAACTCACATTATCTTTAGCATCCTGATTGTCATCAGCGGTGCTGGCATTTTCTTCAGTAGGCTAAGCAGATGCTTCAGCCTGAGGAATTTCCTGTTGCGTTGGGGCTGCAACATTGGAAGTGAAGTTATCCGCAAGTTTCACAAAACAAACCTTGGCTCCAAGCCAATCAGCGCGATATGCTTCAAAGTCATCACTGAGTTTCTTAATCTCAGTCTGAGTAGTGACAAGTTCTTCAGTTGTCATAGAGACAACGTTTTTCTTCAGATATCGCTCTTTCTTGTACTGCGCTTTTTTGATCTGCCTGGCCTTCTCAAATTTCCACTTTTCTTCTTGAATGAAGTGGGTCAGCATGTGACTTTGGCCAGGAGTCAGCTTGAAGTCGGGCAAGGGAGTGTTGGGGTTCTTGTGCCAATCATCAATGTAGTCGAGGATCAGCTTGGGATCCAAAAGCAGTTGCACCTCTGATCCTTTGGCTCTAGCGGCCCTGACATGCCTGTCTCTGATGATTTCTGCAAGTTCATCATCATCAGCTTCGTCTTCATCAGACGACACTTGGAAAGCGACTTGCTTCTTTTGAGGACTTGGGCGTGGACCTCGTCGCAGTGGCCTTTGTCTTCAGTAGTGAGGGGCCAGCTGAGGAACTTGGTGCAGCTGAGGAACTAGCTGAGACACCTGAGGCAATGGAGATGCCGGCAGTCCTTTGGAACGAAGCAAGATGCACAGGTGCTGAGGATTTGGTCAGAACAGCTGAAGGCTTTGGTGGAGGAGCTGAGGACTTTGGAGGAATAGGAGCAGCATGAGGAATTGGCCGTGAGGGCTTTGATGATTCTGGCCGTGAGGGCATTGCTGAGGAAGCACTTGGCTGCGCGCAGGCTTCTTTGACATAGCCTTCTTTTGCTTGACAACAAGGACCTCAGCAGAGGCAGCAGCAGCAGCAGAGTCTTCATTAAATTTCCTCACTGCTTCTCTGGCTTGCTTAGCCAGCTTGGCTTGGCGCTTGGCCCATTCATCAGGATAGTCCTCACCTCGCTTGAGGCTGGTGGGATCTGCTATTTGGCCAGGTGCCAATGGAGCTCTTGGGCATGGAGGATTGAGTGAGAATTTCTTCATATACTTAGGAGTGACATATCTGTACTCCCTCCATTCTCTTGCCCATCTCCTCTCTATCTTCTGAATGCGTACTTTGCGCTCATTCTTGGTTTCCTCAGTAGGTGTGCAGTACCCAACATATATGTCATCAGGGATCTCAAACGCTGTATTTACCTCAGGCCTCTTTCCTCCCTTCTATGGCCTTTTACCATCAGCCATTTTCTTTAGTTGAGGAATTTGAACAATCGAATTCTCTGAAGAAGTATGCAACTTTTCTTCGAGGAACACTGCAAATGAGTTAAGTTGATGAGAGCCTAGTGATTCAGCAGCTGACATGTGTACCTGTGAACAGAGTATAGTTGCGAGGAATTTGGAGAGGTCATATGCGTTCTCAGAAGGTTTTTCAAAATGAACAAGTTTGAGGAATTTGACCAGATGAGTCTTGAAGATTTTCACTAAGCGTTCTTTGTCTTAGGTTCCAGAGTTGTATAGATCGATGATCCACACAATTGAGGAATCTTGAAGAAAAATGATGCTTAGAGAAACGAATCAAGAACATATGACTTGTGAGGTGTTCAGTGTGTGAAGATATGAAGAAAAAAAACACTTTTGAAGATTTTGTAGATAATCATTCGAATCAACGAGGGCAGTAAAAGTAACTTTTATTTACCCTGGACGAAGAACACGATGAACTGGAGTGAGGAGATGTGAAGTTCGTCTGTGCAAATCTTCCACGCCCTAACTTGGCGGAGGAAGACGGCTACGGCGGTGGCGGAGTGAAGATGTCCGCGGTCGGCGCGAGTACGTCGGCGACGAGGTCGAGGCAGTGAAGCTCTTCCTCACCGGCGGCGATGAAGTAGCGGCGGCGCTAGGGTTTGAGAAGCTCGAGCTGGAGAGAGAGGTCGAGCGGAGTAAAAGAAGTGAGGAAGGGAAGGAGGGGTATTTATAGCCACGGTGAAAAACTGCTCGCCCGAAGAAATTGGATGAACGTGCCCCTGACCCTTCTCATTCGCATGACATGTGTCACCCACGTAGTGAGAGGTGGAGATCGTGTTAGATCGTGGGTGAGTGGATAAGTGTATCGAGGGATGCGGAACGGTTTGAACGGCAAAACCGAAAATTTTGATAAGATAGGTTTTAAAGTTCCATTCGCAATCTCTTCAGCTGACAAGGACACAGTGAAGATTTTGAACGAGTTTCAAATAGAATGCACATGAAGAATTTGTGAACAGATCGGGTTGAGTATAGCATAGAGGGGAAGGGTCCGATCACATTCACTTAGCTGAAAACCAACTTGAAGAAATAGCAATAAGTGAATGCTGTAGAGGACATAAACTCATATATATATATATATATATATATATATATATATAGCCAATGAAGAAAAATGACGGAACCAGTGAAGACTATGCAAAGTTGAAGAATATGAATAATTCGAGGAATTTCAACTTTTGGTGGTGGCGTGACCCACCGTATAAGAATGATGATTTCAGATACCGCGTACAATTATCGTAGGGTTCCGAGAATCAAATTCTTCGTTAATTTCTTCACACTAAGAGTGTTATTCTTTATTGATTGAAGAAAAACGTTTCTTCATGTGTTGCACATCTAAGTCATCAATTTTGCATAAGTGTTAGGATGAGTGTCCTTTTCAAAGAACATTCGAAGACTCTAAGATATTTAGCTCACACCGCAACTTGCTAAATCTCTTCTCATCCATGGGCTTTGTGAAGATATCGGCTAGCTGTTCTTCAGTCTTCACATGCTCAATAGAAATGTCGCCCTTCAACACATGATCACGAAGAAAATAATGACGAATCTGATTGTGCTTTGTCTTCGAGTGCTGAACTGGGTTGTGAGCAATCTTGGTGGCACTCTCATTGTCACAGAAGAGAGGTACATTCTCCATGTTGAAGCCGTAGTCCTTGAGAGTTTGCTTCATCCATAGCAATTGGGCACAGCAAGAACCAGCGGCAATGTACTCAGCTTCAGCAGTAGATAGTGATACGCAGTTCTGTTTCTTCGAGGACCAACAGACCAAAGATCGTCCGAGGAAATGACATGTACCAGATGTTGACTTGCGATCCACACGATCACCGGCATAGTCAGAGTCAGAATATCCAACAAGATCAAAAGCCGAGCCCTTGGGGTACCATAATCCAAGTGTTGGTGTGTGAGCTAGATATCGAAGAATATGCTTCACAGCCTTATGGTGTGATTCCTTCGGTGCAGCTTGAAATCGGGCACACATGCAAACACTAAGCATTATATCTGGCCTAGATGCACATAAGTATAATAAGGAACCTATCATGGAGCGGTATACCTTATGATCGAAGTGCATAGATGGCCATTGCATAGGTTAGATGCACATAAGTATAATAAGGAATTTTGACGCCTTTGCAATCTTGCATGCCGAATTTCCTCAGTACATCCTTGAGGTATTTCTCCTGAGATATGAATATGCCATTGTGTTGTTGACGAATTTGAAGACCTAAGAAGAATTTCAACTCTCCCATCCTAGACATTTGATATTCTTCACTCATCATATAGTCAAATTCATCACTATAACGTTGGTCAGTATAGCCAAAGATAATATCATCAACATATACTTGGCACACAAACAATTCACCATCATAAGAATTAGTGAAAAGAGTAGGGTCGAGTGAACCGGGTTTGAAGCCTTTCTTCATGAAGAGTTCCTTCAAAGTATCATACCAAGCCCGTGGGGCCTGCTTGAGGCCATAGAGGGCCTTGTTGAGTCTGAAGACTTTGTCAGGATTCTTTGGATCTTCAAAATCTCGAGGTTGAGCAACATACACTTCTTCCTCAAGCTTACCATTGAGGAATGCACTTTTCACATCCATTTGATATAGAGTGATATCATGATGGTTAGCATAAGCAAGTAATATGCGAATAGCCTCGAGTCTAGCAACAGGTGCAAAAGTTTCATCGAAATCAATTCCTTCAACCTGTGTGTAGCCTTGAGCTACAAGCCGTGCCTTATTCCTCACCACAAGGCCATTTTCATCTTGCTTGTTGCAGTAGATCCACTTTGTGCCGATGATATTATGCTTGCGAGGATCTGGACGTTTGACCAGTTCCCAGACATTGTTAAGCTCGAACTGATGTAATTCTTCTTGCATGGCCTGAATCCACTCAGGCTCCAGAAATTCTTCATCTACCTTAGTGGGCTCTGTAATAGAGACAAAAGCATACTGCCCACAAAAGTTAGACAAATGTGAAGCTTTTGAGCGTGTGAGAGGACCTGACGCTTTGATGTCATTGATGATCTTTTCAACTTGCACTTCTTTTGCAATGCAAGGATGAGATGGTTGTCGTTGAAGAGTTTGATTAGTGTTTTCTTCAGCACCATTTTCTTCAGTGTTTTCTTCAGGTGCATTAGCTTGATGTTCTTCATGTTCTGGAATGAATTCTTTAGCAGATTCTTCAGTAGGAATGACATCCTCAGTAGCCTTGAACTTGATAGTTTCCTCAGGTGCTGGTTCATCTATCACAGTAGGTAGGTGCTCTCTTTGCGAGCCATTAGTTTCATCGAACCGCACATCTACAGTTTCAACAACTTTGTGAAGAACGTTGTTGAAGACTCTGTAGGTGTGCGAGTCCTTTCCGTAACCAAGCATAAAACCTTCATGTGCTTTCGGTGCAAATTTTTAGTTGTGATGAGGATCTCTAATCCAACATTTAGCACCGAAGACTTTGAAATAACTTACATTGGGTTTCTTATCAGTGAGGAGTTTATAGGCAGTCTTTTTGAAGAATTTGTGAAGATATACTCTGTTGATGATGTGGCACGTAGTATCAATTGCCTCAGTCCAGAAACGACGAGGCGTTTTGTATTCATCAAGCATAGTGCGAGCCATCTCAGCAAGAGTCCTGTTCTTGCGCTCCACGATGCCATTCTGCTGAGGAGTGTAAGGAGAAGATAACTCATGAGTGATACCAAGTTCATCAAGATAGTCATCGAGACCAGAATTCTTGAACTTAGTGCCATTGTCACTTCTGATGTGCTTGATCTTCACACCAAAGTTGGTTGAAGCCCTCGAGGAAAATCATTTGAAGACTTCCTGCACTTCATGTTTGTAAGTAACAAGGTGTACCCATGTGTGATGAGAATAATCATCAACAATAACGAAGCCATATTGAGATGCTTCATTTGAGATAGCAGAATAATGATTAGGACCAAAGAGATCCATGTGAAGCAATTCAAATGGGAGAGTGGTGGTCATGATAGTCTTCGCTGGATGCTTGGCCTTGGTCATCTTCCCAGCTTCATAGGCTCCGCATAGGTGATCCTTGAGGAATTTGACATTCTCGATGCCAATGACATGCTTCTTCTTCGCAAGCGTGTGCAAATTCCTCATGCATGCATGACCAAGTCGTCGATGCCAGAGCTAGCCTTCTGAAGCTTTTTCAAGTAAGCACACGGCTGGTTGTGGTCCTGTAGAGAAATCAACAATATACAGGTCTCCTCTCCTAAAGCCTTCAAAGACTTTGGAATTGTCAGCTTCCATAACCACAACACAATGGTACTTGCCAAAGACAACAACCATATCAAGATCACAAAGCATTGAGACATACATAAGGTTGTATCCTAAGGACTCAACAAGCATGACTTTGTCTATGTGTCGATCCTTTGTAATCGCAACCTTACCTAGACCCAATACCTAACTTTTGCCTTTGTCAGCAAAGATGATATGCTTCAGATGCGACGGAGATAATGGAGCATCCATCAATAGATTCTTGTCACCAGTCATGTGGTTTGTACATCCACTATCAAGGACCCACTCAGTGGCTTTGGGTGGATCATCCTGCAGATGAATTAGTGCAGCTTACAAACTCATATACTTCATCAGTGAAGAATATGACATCAATTCATCAGATCAATTTCATCAAGTAATTCCAATGGCTTCACTCGAAGGGATTGGTAGGTGTAGGATTTTGAGTTGAGCATCACATGGAAATTTTTCCTTAGTATTTCCTCGACCCCCTTTAATAGTACGGTGTTTCCTATGACTCAAGAAAGAGAAAAACAAAACTATGAAAACGAAAGTCTTCAAGCTTCATATTTCTCGCATGAATATCAAGTCTTCACGGACACACCAATTTCTTCACTTTTAAAGTCTTCATGAAAGTCTTCAGAAATACCAAAATCTTCAGTCGAAGATATTCATTTTTAGGGATCGACTTTTCCTGTAAATGTCAAACTCCTCATAGACTTATAGACCTGTGTACACTCACACACGCATTAGTCCCTTAACCTATAAGTCTTCAATACACCAAAATCACTAAGGGGCACTAGATGCACTTAGAATAATTAAAAAGAAAACCCAAAAATATTTCTCGTTCTTCTTTTGCTTGTTGGGAGCTTTCCCGTGTAAATAGTTTTATTTCTTTTCTTTTCTTTGGGGGTCAGTAGGAGAAGACCATTATTAAATTGTTGAAGTGGCTCTTATATGCATTATTGTTGATTAACCAGAGCCCATATTGCCTTGTCTTCTCCTGTTTATTGAATGCTCGCAGATTCCATCTTAGTCCAATGCATGTACACTCTTATTATTATTCACACCGTTCGGTCGTGCAAGTGAAAGGCAATTATGATGATATATGATGGACTGACTGAGATGAGAAAAGCTGGTATGAACTCGACCTCTTTTGTTTTTGTAAATATGATGAGTCCCTCATTCTTGATTCAGCTTATTATGAATAAACATGTTTGCAATGACAATTAGAGATCATAGTTGCTTGTTCCATGCTTGATTAGCTATGGGTTATAATGATTTACCTTGTATGCCAACATGCTATTGAGATGATTATGATGTGGTATGATGGGGTGGTATCCTCTTTTGAATGATTTAAGTGACTTGACTTGGCACATGTTCACGCATGTAGTTGAAACAAAATCAACATAGCCTTCATGATATTTATGTTCATGGTGGATTATATCCTATTCATGCTTGCATCCAATGTTTATTAATTTTAATGCATGTACATGGCTGTTGTCGCTCTCTAGCTGGTTGCTTCCCAGTCTTTTGCTAGCCTTCACTTGTACTAAGCGGGAATACTGCTTGTGCATCCAATCCCTTAAACCCCAAAGTTATTCCAGACGAGTCCACCATACCTTCCTATATGCGGTATCTACTTGCCGTTCCAAGTAAATTTGTATGTGCCAAACTCTAAACCTTCAAATAAACATTCTGTTTTGTATGCTCGAATAGCTCATGTATCAACCAAGGTTGTCCTTATCTTCCGTGTTAGGCGGGTTATTCTCAAGAGGAGTGGACTCCGCTCCTCACTCACGAGAAAATGGTTGGTCACCGGGATGCCGAGTCCCATGCTTTATGCAAACTAAATCAAAATTAATTGCAAATAGAACTCCCCCTGGGACCTGATGTATGTTGGAGGCACTCATTGTTTCGAGCAAGCCATGGATTGATGCTTGTTGGTGGAGGGGGAGTATAAACTTTACCATTCTGTTTTGGAACCACCTATAATGTGTTTAGCATGGAAGATATCACCATCTCTTAGTTGTTACGTTGACAATGAAAGTATACCGCTCAAAATACAATTTATCTCTATTTCAAAACTGAGCTCTAGCACCTCTACAAATCCCTGCTTCCCTCTGCGAAGGGCCTATCTATTTACTTTTATGTTGAGTCATCACCCTCTTATTAAAAAGCACTAGCTGGAGAGCGCAGCCGTCATTTGCATTCATCACTGTTAATTTATATTGGGTATGACTATGATTGGATCTCTTTTACCATGAATTACAATGCCTAGTCAGTCCTTGATCTTTAAAGGTGCTCTGCATTTATGTTTTGCGGTCTCAGAAAGGGCTAGCGAGATACCATCTTGTTATATCATATTATGATTGTTTTGAGAAAGTGTTGTCATCCGAGATTTATTATTATGACTTGCTAGTTGATTATGCTATTGATATGAGTAATGATGAGACCTGAGAATTATTGCAAGTGTGGTTAGTTATGATCTATGCTGAAAACTTGAATGCTAGCTTGACATAGTTACAACAACAAGAGCAAACAGAGTTTGTAAAAGTTTTTCTTTCTTTCTTTCAGTTTGTCAACTGAATTGCTTGAGGACAAGCAAGGGTTTAAGCTTGGGGGAGTTGATACGTCTCCGTCGTATCTACTTCTCCAAGCACTTTTGCCCTTGTTTTGGACTCTAACTTGTATGATTTGAATGGAACTAACCCGGACTGACGCTGTTTTCAGCAGAATTACCATGGTGTTGTTTTATCTGCAGAAAACAAATATTCTCGGAATGACCTGAAACTCCACGGAACATCTTAGAAAAAACAATAAAAAATCCTCGCCAAAGATGAAGACCAGGGGGCCCACACCCTTCTCACGAGGGTGGGGGGCGCGCCCCCCCTAGGGCGCGCCCCCTATCTTGTGGGCCCCCTGGTGCGTCTCCGACTCCAACTCCACCTCCATATATTTGCTTTCGTTGAGAAAAAAATCAGAGAGAAGAAATCATTGCGTTTTACGATACGGAGCCGCCGCCAAGCCCTAAAACCTCTTGGCTGGAGTCCGTTTGGGGCTCCGGAGAGGGGGATTCATCGCCGTCGTCATCATCAACCATCCTCCATCACCAATTTCATGATGCTCACCGCCGTGCGTGAGTAATTGCATCGTAGGCTTGCTGGACGGTGATGGGTTGGATGAGATTTATCATGTAATCGAGTTAGTTTTGTTAGGGTTTGATCCCTAGTATCCATTATGTTCTGAGATTGATGTTGCTATGACTTTGCTATGCTTAATGCTTGTCACTAGGGCCCGAGTGCCATGATTTCAGATCTGAACCTATTATGTTTTCATGAATATATGTGAGTTCTTGATCCTATCTTGCAAGTCTATAGTTACCTACTATGTGTTATGATCCGGCAACCCCGAAGTGACAATAATCGGGACCACTCCCGGTGATGACCATAGTTTGAGGAGTTCATGTATTCACTATGTGCTAATGCTTTATTCCGGTTCTCTATTAAAAGGAGGCTTTAATATCCCTTAGTTTCCAATAGGACCCCACTGCCAGGGGAGGGTAGGACAAAAGATGTCATGCAAGTTCTTTTCCATAAGCACGTATGACTATATACAGAATACATGCCTACATTACATTGATGAATTGGAGCTAGTTCTGTGTCACCCTATGTTATGACTGTTACATGATGAACCGCATCCGGCATAATTATCCATCACTGATCCGGTGCCTACGAGTTTTCCATATACTGGTTTACACTTATTTACTTTCCCGTTGCTACTATTACAATCACTACAAAATACCAAACACATTACTTTTGCTGTCTTTACTTTTGTTGCCGCCACCACCACTATCATATTACTTTGCTACTAAACACTTTGCTGAAGATACTAAGTTTCTAGGTGTGGTTGAATTGACAACTCAGCTGCTAATACTTGAGAATATTCTTTGGCTCCCCTTGTGTCGAATCAATAAATTTGGGTTGAATACTCTACCCTCGAAAGCTATTGCGATCCCCTATACTTGTGGGCTATCACTCGCTGGACTCGTCGTCCTCATCATGACCGTCGTCTTCCTGCTTCTTGTCGCGGCCCTGGGCGGGCCTCTCTTGCTGGTTATCCTTGCTGCGGCGACCTCCTTGGCCGCCACGCTTCTTGCTAGATCCTTGGCACCATCCTGGCCCTTCTCCGTGTTCCGCCTCTCATACTCAGCTTTTTGCTTCTCAGCAAGCAGCTCAACTTGTCGGCAATTCTGGAGGTCGTGGCCCTTGGTGCGGTGGATCTTGCAGTATTGCTTGTTGATACGTCTCCAACGTATCTATAATTTTTGATTGTTCCATGCTATATTATATCCTGTTTTGGACATTATTGGGCTTTATTATACACTTTTATATTATTTTTGGGACTAACCTATTAACCGGAGGCCCAGCCCAGAATTCCTGTTTTTTTGCCTATTTTAGGGTTTCACAGAAAAAGAATATCAAACGGAGTCCAAACGAAATGAAACCTTCGGGAACGTGATTTTTGGAACGAACATGATCCAGAGGACTTGGACCCTATGTCAAGCAATCAACGAGGAAGGCACGAGGTAGGGGGCGCGCCTACCCCCCCCCCCCTAGGCGCGCCCTCCACCCTCGTGGGGCCCATGTTGCTCCACCGACTAGTCCTTCCTCCTATATATACCTACGTACCCCCAAACTACCAGATACAGAGCCAAAACCCTAATTCCACCGCCGTAACTTTCTGTATCCACGAGATCACATCTTGGGGCCTTTTCTGGAGCTCCACCGGAGGGTGTATCGATCACGTAGGACTTCTACGTCAACACCATAGCCTCTCCGATGAAGTGTGAGTAGTTTACTTCAGACCTACGGGTCCATAATTATTAGCTAGATGGCTTCTTCTCTCTTTTTGGATCTCAATACAAAGTTCTCCCCCTCTCTTATGGAGATCTATTCGACGTAATCTTCTTTTGCGGTGTGTTTGTTGAGATCGATGAATTGTGGGTTTATGATCAAGTTTATCTATGAACAATATTTGAATCTTCTCTGAATTCTTTTATGTATGATTGGTTATCTTTTCAAGTCTCTTCGAATTATCAGTTTGGTTTGGCCTACTAGATTGATCTTTCTTGCAATGGGAGAAGTGCTTAGCTTTGGGTTCAATCTTGCGGTGTCCTTTCCCAGTGACAGTAGGGGCAGCAAGGCACGTATTGTATTATTGCCATCGAGGATAACAAGATGGGGTTTATATCATATTGCATGAGTTTATGCCTCTACATCATGTCATCTTGCTTAAAGTGTTACTATGTTCTCTTGAACTTAATACTCTAGATGCATGCTGGATAGCGGTCGATGTGTGGAGTAATAGTAGAAGATGCAGGCAGGAGTCGGTCTACTTGTCTCGGATGTGATGCCTATATACATGATCATACCTAGATATTCTCATAACTATGCTCAATTCTGTCAATTGCTCAACAGTAATTTGTTCACCCACCGTAATACTTATGCTCTCGAGAGAAGCCTCTAGTGAAACCTATGGCCCCCGGGTCTATTTTCCATCATATTAATCTTCCAATACTTAGTTATTTCCTTTTCCATTTATTTTTCTTGCATCTTTATTTATCTTTATCATAAAAATACCAAAAATATTATCTTATCATATCTATCAGATCTCACTCTCGTAGGTGACCGCCAAGGGATTGACAACCCCTTTTTCGCATTGGTTGCGAGGAGTTTATTTGTTTGTGTAGGTACGAGGGACTCATGCGTGGCCTCCTACTGGATTGATACCTTGGTTCTCAAAAACTGAGGGAAATACTTATGCTGCTCTACTGCGTCACCCTTTCCTCTTCAAGGGAAAACCAACGCAGTGCTCAAGAGGTAGCAAGAAGGATTTCTGGCACCGTTGCCGGGGAGTCTATGCAAAAGTCAACATACCAAGTACCCATGACAAACCCTTATCTCCCGCATTACATTATTTGCCATTTGCATCTCATTTTCCTCTCCCCCACGTCACCCTCGCCGTTTTATTCACCCTCTCTCTCTATCCTCCCTCTCTTTCTCAATTCGCCTCTTTTTGCTCGTTTCTTGTTTTCTTGTGTGTCGGTTTGCTTGCTTGTTGTTATGGCTAGTCCCCTATCTTCTCCGTTGTCTCCCAAAAATGAAGTTCTTAATTTTAAGCTAAGGGAAGGAGAAAACCTAAAAGACGCTTGGTATAGAATTTGCAATGCTCAAAATAGATCTACCAGGAAGCAATCTACTTCTATTCTTCTTCGCAATTTTTATGTAGGTGCTATTCCTTGGCACAGATATGTCCTTGATACCATTACCGGAGGGAACTTCTTGGATAGCCACACTTTTGATTCCTATAATACAATGATATATTTGGCTCACCCCCTCTTTTGGTTAATGGAACTATGTTAACTTTGGAGAATGTAATGCAAAAACTTGAAATTATTGAAAATAAAGTTGCTACCATAGAGTTAATTGAACATTTCGATAAAAAGATCCACAACCAAATTACTCAATATGGATCTAAAGTAGGAGTCACTTTGAAAAATATTAAGGAGAAGGAACCCATAGTTAATGAAAGAATAAATCATGATTCCACTAGAATCGATAAACTTGAGGGTATCATTACCAACTTGGGAACCGCTTTTTCTTCCGTAAAGAATACCCCATGTCCTCCAACTAAAATTTCCAAGCTTATGTATGTTCCTAAAAATAAGGGTGAATCCTCTAGCAAAGAAACTGCGGATCTCAAATCTATAAGTATTCATCCTAATCTTTTTACTATCATTAAGGAACCATTTGATACTAATGATTTTTTCAATTTTGTGCCTAGAAGTTTGATTATTGATAAAAGGAAAGAAACTCCTAAAGGTGATAGATGTCTCATTAAATAATTACCAACTAAAGATACCTAGATCTATCTTCGCTTTTATGCCTAGCTAGGGGCGTTAAACGATAGTGCTTGTTGGGAGGCAACCCAATTTTATTTTTATTCCTTGACTTTTGCTCATGTTTAGTAATAAATAATTTATCTAGCCTCTGTTATGGTTGTGTATTTTTGTGTTTAATTAGTGTTTGTGCCAAGTAGAACCGTTGGAAAAACTTGGGGAAAATCTTTTTAATCTTGCTGTAAAAAACAGAAACTTTAGCGCTCATGAGAACTGCTGCCATTTTTATTTCGAAAATTCTATTTAGTTAATTCTTTTTGCAGATGATTAATAGATAAATTACTCACGTACAGAAATTTATTTTAGAATTTTTGGGGTTCCAGATCTTGCGTTAGCTACAGATTACTACAGACTGTTCTGTTTTTGACAGATTCTGTTTTTCGTGTGTTGTTTGCTTATTTTGATGAATCTATGGCTAGTAAAATAGTTTATAAACCATAGAGAAGTTGGAATACAGTAGGTTTAACACCAATATAAATAAATAATGAGTTCATTACAGTATCTTGAAGTGGTGTTTTGTTTTCTTTCGCTAACGGAGCTCACGAGATTTTCTACTTTAAGTTTTGTGTTGTGAAGTTTTCAAGTTTTGGGTAAAAATTTGATGGATTATGGAACAAGGAGTGGCAAGAGCCTAAGCTTAGGGATGCCCATGGAACCCCCAATATAATCTAAGGACACCTAAAAGCCAAAGCTTGGGATGCCCCGGAAGGCATCCCCTCTTTCGTCTGCTTCTATCGGTAACTTTACTTGGAGCTATATTTTTATTTACCACACGATATGTGTTTTGCTTGGAGCGTCTTGTATTATTTGAGTCTTTATTTGTTAGTTTTCCACAATCATCCTTGCTGCACGCACCTTTTTGAGAGAGACACTCATGATTCATAAGTTGTTAGAATACTCTATGTGCTTCACTTATATCTTTTGAGTTATATAGTTTTTGCTCTAGTGCTTCACTTGTATCTTTTAGAGCACGTTGGTAGATTTGTTTTATAGAAACCATTGTTCTCTCATGCTTCACTTAGATTATTTTTAGAGTCCTACAAAACAGCATGGTAATTTGTTTTAATTATTTTAGGCATTCAAGATTAATAATAAAATTTTCTTATGAGTGTGTTGAATACTATGAGAAGTTTGAAACTTGATAATTATTTTGAGATATGGAGATGGTGATATTAGAGTTGTGCTAGTTGAGTAGTTGTGAATTTGAGAAATGCTTGTGTTGAAGTTTGTGATTCCCGTAGCATGCACATATGGTGAACCGTTATGTTAAGAAGTCGGAGCATGATGTATTTATTGATTGTCCTCCTTATGAATGGAGGTCGGGGACGAGCGATAGTCTTTTTCCTACCAATCTACCCCCCTAGAAGCATGAACGTAGTACTTTGCTTCGATAACTAATAGATTTTTGCAATAAGTATGTGAGTTCTTTATGACTAATGTTGAGTCCATGGATTATACACACTCTCACCCTTCCACCATTGCTAGCCTCTCTAATACCGCGCACCTTTTGCCGATATCATACACCCACCATATACCTTTCTCAAAACAGCCACCATACCTACCTACCATGGCATTTCCATAGCCATTCCGAGATATATTGCCATGCAACTTTCCACTGTTCCGTTTACCATGACATGCTCCATCATTGTCATATTGCTTCGCATGATCATGTACTTGACATTTTAGTTGTGGCAAAGCCACCGTTCATAATTCTTTCATATAAGTCACTCATGCATCATTGCTATCCCGGTACACCGCCGGAGGCATTCATATAGAGTCATACTTTGTTCTAGCATCGAGTTGTAATCATTGAGTTGTAAATAAATAGAAGTGTGATGATCATCATTCATAGAGTATTGTCCCAAAAAGAAGAGAGAGAGGCCAAATAAAAAAAAGCCCAAAAAAGAGAATAAATAAAAAGGGACAATACTTTTTTTCCACACTTGTGCTTCAAAGTAGCACCATGATCTTCATAATAGAGAGTCTCCTATGTTATCACTTTCATATACTAGTGGGATTTTTTCATTATAGAACTTGGCTTGTATATTCCAACGATGGGCTTCCTCAAAATGCCCTAGGTCTTCGTGAGCAAGCAAGTTGGATGCACACCCACTTAGTTTCTTTTTGTTGAGCTTTCATATACTTATAGCTCTAGTGCATCCGTTCCATGGAAATCCCTACTCACTCACATTGATATCTATTGATGGGCATCTCCATAGCACGTTGATATGCCTAGTTGATGTGAGACTATCTTCTCCCTTTTTGCCTTCTCCACAACCACCATTATATTCCACCTATAGTGCTATGTCCATGGCTCACACTCATGTACTGCGTGAAGATTGAAAAAGTTTGAGAACACCAAAAGTATGAAACAATTACTTGGCTTGTCATCAGGGTTGTGCATGATTTGAATACTTTGTGTGATGAAGTTGGAGCATAGCCAGACTATATGATTTTGTAAGGATAACTTTCTTTGGCCATGTTATTTTGAAGAGACATAATTTCTTAGTTAGTATGCTTGAAGTATTATTATTTCTATGTCAATATTAAACTTTTGTCTTGAATCTTTCGGATCTGAATATTCATACCACAATTAAGAGAATTACATTGAAATTATGCCAAGTAGCATTCCACATTAAAAATTCTGTTTTTATCATTTACCTACTCGAGGATGAGCAGGAATTAAGCTTGGGGATGCTTGGTATGTCTCCAATGTATCTATAATTTTTTATTATTCCATGCTATATTATATCCTGTTTTGGACATTATTGAGCTTTATTATACACTTTTATATTATTTTTGGGACTAACCTATTAACCGGAGGCCCAGCCCAGAATTGTTGTTTTTTTACCTATTTTAGGGTTTTGCAGAAAAAGAATATCAAATGGAGTCCAAACGGAATGAAATCTTCGGGAACGTGATTTTTGGAACGAACATGATCCAGAGGACTTGGACCCTACGTCAAGCAATCAACAAGGAAGGCACGAGGTAGGGGGCGCGCCTACCCCCCAAGCGCGCCCTCCACCCTCATGGGGCCCACGTTGCTCCACCGACGTACTCCTTCCTCCTATATATACCTATGTACCCCCAAACTACCAGATACGAAGCCAAAACCCTAATTCCACCGCCGTAAGTTTTTGTATCCATGAGATCCCATCTTGGGGCCTTTTCTGGAGCTCCGCCGGAGAGGGTATCGATCACGGAGGGCTTCTACGTCAACACCATAGCCTCTCCGATGAAGTGTGAGTAGTTTACTTCAGACCTACGGGTCCATAGTTATTAGCTAGATGGCTTCTTCTCTCTTTTTGGATCTCAATACAAAGTTCTCCCCCTCTCTTGTGGAGATCTATTCGATGTAATCTTCTTAAGCGGTGTGTTTGTTGAGATCGATGAATTGTGGGTTTATGATCAAGTTTATCTATGAACAATATTTGAATCTTCTCTAAATTCTTTTATGTATGATTGGTTATCTTTGCAAGTCTCTTCGAATTATCAGTTTGGTTTGGCCTACTAGATTGATCTTTCTTGCAATGGGAGAAGTGCTTAGCTTTGGGTTTAATCTTGCGGTGTCCTTTCCCAGTGACAATAGGGGCAGCAAGGCACGTATTGTATTGTTGCCATCGAGGATAACAATATGGGGTTTATATCATATTGCATGAGTTTATCCCTCTACATCATGTCATCTTGCTTAAAGCGTTACTCTGTTCTTTTGAACTTAATATTCTAGATGCATGCTGGATAACGGTCGATGTGTGGAGTAATAGTAGTAGATGCAGGCAGGAGTCGGTCTACTTGTCTCGGACGTGATGCCTATATACATGATGATACCTAGATATTCTCATAACTATGCTCAATTCTGTCAATTGCTCAACAGTAATTTTTCATCCACCGTAATACTTATGCTCTCGAGAGAAGCCTCTAGTGAAACCTATGGCCCCGGGGTCTATTTTCCATCATATTAATCTTCCAATACTTAGTTATTTCCTTTGCCATTTATTTTACTTGCATCTTTATTTCTCTTTATCATAAAAATAGCAAAAATATTATCTTATCATATCTATCAGATCTCACTCTCGTAGGTGACCGTGAAGGGATTGACAACCCCTTTGTCGCGTTGGTTGCGAGGAGTTTATTTGTTTGTGTAGGTGCGAGGGACTCGTGCGTGGCCTCCTACTAGATTGATACCTTGGTTCTCAAAAAGTGAGGGAAATACTTACGCTACTCTACTGCATCACCCTTTCCTCTTCAAGGGAAAACCAACGCAGTGCTCAAGAGGTAGCACTTGTCGGAGCCTCCGGGCTTGTCGGCAACCGCCAAGGCCCGGCAAGTGGCGCACCCAGCAATTTTCTTACCGGGGTCGTCTGCCTTGGCCTTCTTGGCAGCGCCGGTGTCCTTGGATCCCTCAACGGCAAGCACGGTCTTGCCCTTGCGCTTCCTGCTGCGACGCCGGCCTTTCTTCGTTGGGGCGACCGTGTCTTCGTCTGTAGAGTCGATTTCCGCACCGGCGTCCTCGCCGGGGTACTTCCTTCCCTCTTTAGCTCGAGCACACCTATCGGCCAGAACATAAAGTTCGGCCACATCTTTGACCTTGTTGATCGCCAGCTCTTCACGCATCTTGCGGTTGCGCACATTGTGATGGAATGCACTGATCACGGTGGCGGGATGAACATCTGGGATGTTGTACTGCACCCGGCTGAACCTCTGTATGTACTTGCGCATGTTTTCACCTTCCTTTTGGGGGATGATATGCAAATAGCTTGCCTGGACATGAGCTTGGTGGCCTCCAGTGAAGGCGCCAACGAACTCATGACACAAATCCGGCCAAGAAGAAATGGAATCCGCTGGCAAGTGCATCAACCATGACATGACATTGGGTTTTAGTGCCAACGGGAAGTAATTGGCAAGCACCTTGTCGCCGCGAGCTCTAGCAGCTTGCATCGCGATGGTGTAGATGTTGAGGAACTTTGACGGGTGGGTCTTGCCACTGTACTTCTCGCCAACGCCGGGCTTGAACGTGCGGTGGGAGGGCCACTGGAACTGCCGCAGCTCAGGGGTAAAGGCTGGGCAGCCCACCTCATAGGGTAGGCCGCCAGAGCCTCCCGGTGTTGGGTGGTCCATAGAGGGCCCCGCTCGCCTATCTGGCTGGTGGCATGCTTCACGCCAGCACTCGATGGTGGTTCGAGCGTCTTCATGGGCCCACTCCCGAAGAACTTGGCGTTGATCGCGATGGGTCCGTGGGTCGGACGATGCTATGCAAATTTTATCACAAGCGTCATCACGACGGACTGACACCCACGGTGGCCGGCGTGGGGGAGGAGAGTGCATCGTGGCCGCAGCACCTCCGGTCTTTCCACCACTAGCATGCGGTGGCTCGACGAAGCGCCGGCCTGAGGGCCCCGCTGGTCGCGGCTCATCTTTGTTGGCAACACCGACGAGGCTCCGGATGGTGGATCTCCACTCGTCGAGCTTTTCCGCAGCAGGAGGAAAGTCGAGGAGCAACTATGCGCGCGCCAAAGCTTCCGTTGGCATGGGTGCGGCGAAAGCTACATGGACCGTGATGCGCTCCGACTTCTAACCACGTTAGAAGGGGCTCTATCATGGCCTTGCAGCTGTGCACCATTTTCGCCAGCGCCTCGGTGTGCATGCTGGCCTTCTATGTCCCGCGAATGAGGCGCATGACTCTTCCCACAGCGGCGCCCGAGGTCACCAGCATGGTGACGCTGCTCGTCGTGCACAATCTTGGAAGAGCGCGTCATGGGCGCCGGCGTAGGCATCTTGGAAGTCGATGCGCCGCCTATGGGTGGCATGACGCTGCCCTTGGAGGGGCCCGCGCCGCCTGCGGGGGCCTGGCTCCGTCTTTGGATTTGGCGGTGTGTGGCCCGTCGTCTCACGCACGAACGATGCCGCTCGCCAGGCTTTGACCGCCAGAGCGATGTGGGTGTTCGTGCCATGCCTCTGCTTCCGTTCGCGGCCGCCCCACCACTCGCCCGCACTGGTACGGGTCGTTCGGCTCCCGATGAACCGATCGCCGTGATCCTTTTCTTCTTGGGAGCCATAGCGATGAAGAACTGCTAAAAAAACTGCTAGACCGGATTTTCACAACTATGCCCCCCTACCTAGCGCGCCAAAGATGTCAGTGGAAACAACACCTATGGAATCACTGGGATCCCTTCTACGGTTGGCGGGCGCGGGGTTGTGCAAAGAGCGGCTCTAGTAGCTAGCACAAAGACCGTTTACCCAGGTTTGGGCCGCAAGGATGTGTAATACCCTAATCCTGCTTTGGTTTATATTTGAGTGTTCTTGAGCTTCCGAACTAGCTGCGGTGCGTGAGTAGTCCAAAAGATCTGAATCCTTCTCCAGTACGCCTCGGGCCTCCTTTTATAGTCAAAAAGGGGTCGCCGCAGTGACACACAGGAGGTGGAAAGGTAAATAGTGTACAAGCTTATCACCTGTCATTACGGAACAAGGCACATTAAATGCGCTCCTTAGGTGTCCCGATGCTTTATTGGGGATGGCAATGAGGCCCATCCCGTCTGTCACTGTTCCGCCTCGCTCCAACACGTGTCCAGGCCAACAAGGCATGCAGCGCCACGTAAGCTGGCACGCTGCTGAGATGGCGTGATGGTAGGGTCTTCACGAAGATCTGCATGCCACCACGCAGGTGCTTGACTAGCTGGATTAGCATCCACGTACTGCCACGTGGCTACTAGCCTCAATTGGTGGGTTGGCCGCTGAGCTGGGGCGGCAAGGTCTTGTCGCGGTAGTCTTGTGATCGCCCTCGACAAGAGTCTTGTCGGGGCCATGCGAGTGTTTTCGGCAACAAGCCTTGTCGGGGCCTCGGGGGCATCCTCGGTAAGGGGGCTTGCGATTGTCTTGTCTTCTGGTCATCGTCTAGTCTTGTGGGCTATTTGTCTTCACAAAGATATGTATGTCACCATGGAGGTTCCTCCTGAGCCTTGGTTCCAATGTGGTAGATGGTGTTGGAACCCTTGGGCTCAAGGGTGGCGCGCTCTGCTAGCGTTGAGCAAGTTGCCCCGGCAAGGGTCTTGCCTGGGCTGCGGAGGCCGCCCCGGCAAGGGCCTTGCCGAGGGAGTCCACCTCGCCCTCTTGCTCTTTGTGTCTCTGGTCTTGGCGTTGTTCTGGTTGTCTTGTGCTTTTGCTTCCTCTGCCCCGCTAGGTATGGCCGCAGGCGCGGCTCTAACTGTCCGCGCACAAGTAAAGGGGTACAAAAGAGAGCCCCTACTTTTGTGCACCGACAATGCGGGAATAGGGCCAAAATCTGCACATGAATTGGCTAACTGCTAAGTTGGTGGGCAATTCAATCTTAACTATACCCTTCGTGATCACAAGAACTATTTGCGGACCAAGCAGCGACAAGAAATTACATATGGCCAAGCAGGTAGCATTCTTAAGTATTTCCAGGACAAAATTGCTGAAAACCGGTCATTCCAATATGCATTGCAAATGGATTGTGAAGAACAAATAGGAAACATATTTTTGATTGATGCTAAGATGATCATGGGCTATGCACATTTTGGTGATGTTTTTATTTCTGAAACTACTTTTGGAATAAACAAGGAGAGAGTGTTGTTGGGGAACGTAGCAATAATTCAAAATTTTCCTACGTGTCACCAAGATCAATCTAGGAGATACTAGCAACGAGAGAGAGGGAGTGCATCTTCATACCCTTGAAGATCGCTAAGCGGAAGCGTTCAAGAGAACGGGGTTGATGGAGTCGTACTCGTCGTGATCCAAATCACCGATGATCCTAGCGCTGAACGGACGGCACCTCCGCGTTCAACACACGTACGGAACGGAGACATCTCCCGCACCTTGATCAAGCAAGGAGGAGGGAGAGGTTGAGGAAGAGAGCTCCAACAGCAGCACGACGGTGTGGTGGTGATGGAGTGGCAGTTCTCGCAGGGCTTCGCCAAGCTCACGCGGAGGAGGAGAGGTGTTGGGGAGAGGAGGAGCTGCGCCTTGGATGATGTGGTGGTGCAGCCCTCCCTTTGCCCCTCTATTCATAGGGGAGGGGGAAAGGGGGCTGGCCACCTCTAGATGAGATCTAGAGGGGGGGCGTCGGCTAAGGGGGAGGGGGCTTGCCCCCCAAGCCAAGGGGGGGGGTGCCCCCTTTAGGGTTCCCCCCAACCCTAGGCGCATGGGCCCTTGGGGGGTTGGCGCCCCAGCCCACTTGGGGCTGGTTCCCTTCCCCTTACAGCCCATAAGGCCCTCCGGAGAGGTTTCCCCTCCCGGTGGACCCCCAGAACCCCTCTGGTGGCCCCGGTACAATACCGATATGCCCCCGAACCTTTCCGGTGACCGTATGACAACTTCCCACATATAAATCTTCACGTCTGTACCATTCCGGAACTCCTCGTGACGTCCAGGATCTCATCCGGGACTCCGAACAACATTCGGTAATCACATACAAGTCTTCCTAATAACCCTAGCGTCATCGAACCTTAAGTGTGTAGACCCTACGGGTTCGGGAACCATGCAGACATGACCGAGACAACTCTCCGGCCAATAACCAACAGCGGGATCTGGATACCCATGTTGGCTCCCACATGTTCCACGATGATCTCATCGGATGAACCACGATGTCGAGGATTCAAGCAATCCCGTATACAATTCCCTTTGTCAATCGGTACGTTACTTGCCCGAGATTCGATCGTAGGTATCCCAATACCTCGTTCAATCTCGTTACCGGCAAGTCACTTTACTCGTTCCGTAACACATCATCCCGTGACTAACCCTTAGTCACATTGATCTCATTACGATGATGTCTTACCGAGTGGGCCCAGAGATACCTCTCCGTCATACGGAGTGACAAATCCCAGTCTCGATTCGTGCCAACCCAACAAACACTTTCGGAGATACCCGTAGTGCACCTTTATAGTCACCCAGTTACGTTGTGACGTTTGGCACACCCAAAGTATTCCTACAGTATCCGGGAGTTCCACAATCTCATGGTCTAAGGAAAAGATACTTGACATTAGAAAAGCTTTAGCAGATGAACTACACGATCTTGCGCTATGCTTAGGATTGGGCCTTGTCCATCACATCATTCTCCTAATGATGTGATCCCGTTATCAATGACATCCAATGTCCATGGTCAGGAAACCATGACCATCTATTGATCAACGAGCTAGTCAACTAGAGGCTTACTAGGGACATGTTGTGGTCTATGTATTCACACATTTATTACGGTTTCTGGTTAATACAATTATAGCATGAACAATAGACAATTATCATGAACAAGGAAATACAATAATAACCATTTTATTATTGCCTCTAGGGCATATTTCCAACAGTCTCCCACTTGTACTAGAGTCAATAATCTAGTTCACATCACTATGTGACTGTAATGAATCCAACACCCATGGGGTTTGTTCATATCTTGCTTGTGAGAGAGGTTTATTAGTCAATGGGTCTGAACCTTTCAGATTCATGTGTGCTTTGCAAATCTCTATGTCATCTTGTAGATGTAGCTACCACGCGCTACTTTGAGCTATTCCAAATAACTGCTCTACTATATGAATCCGGTTTACTATTCAGAGTCATCCAGATTAGTGTCAAAGTTTGCATCGACGTAACCCTTTACGACGAACTCTTTTACCACCCCCATAATCGAGAAAATCCCTTAGTCCACTAGTTACTAAGGATAAGTTCGACCGCTGTCATGTGATCCATTCCTGGATCACCCTTGTACCCCTTGACTGACTCATGGCAAGGCACACTTCAGGTGCGGTACACAGCATAGCATACTGTAGAGCCTATGTCTAAAGCATAGGGGACGACCTTCATCCTTTCTCTCTCTTCTGCCGTGGTCAGGTCTTGAGTCTTTACTCAATACTCACATCTTGTAACACAGCCAAGAACTCCTTCTTTGCTGATCTATTTTGAACTCCTTCAAAATCTTGTCACGGTATGTATTCATTTGCAAGTACTATTAAGCGTTTTTGATCTATCCTTATAGATCTTGATGCTCAATGTTCAAGTAGCTTAATCTAGGTTTTCCATCGAAAAACACTTTTCAAATAACCCTGTATGCTTTCCAGAAATTCTACATTATTTCTGATCAACAATATGTTAACAACATATACTCATCAAAAATTCTATAGTGCTCCCACTCACTTCTTTGGAAATACAAGTTTCTCATAAACTTTGTATAAACCCAAAATCTTGGATCATCTTATCAAAGCGTACATTCCAACTCCGAGATGCTTACTCCAGTCCTTAGAAGGATTGCTGGAGCTTTGCATACTTGTTAGCATCTTTCAGGATTGACAAGACCTTCTGGTTGTATCACATACAACCTTTCCTCAAGAAAAACGTCGAGGAAACAATGTTTTGACATCCTATCTGCAAGATTTCATAAATAATGCAGTAACTACTAACATAATTTCAACAGACTCTTAGCATCACTACGAGTGAGAAAGTCTCATCGTAATGAACTCCTTGAACTTGTCGGGAAACATCTTAACGACAAGTCAAGCTTTCTTAATGGTGACACTCACCATCATTGTATGTCTTCCTTTTAAAATCCATCTGCACCCAACAGCCTTACGACCATCAAGTAGTTCTTTCAAAGTCTATACTTTGTTTTATACATGGATCCTCTCTCGGATTTTATGGCCTCGAGCCATTCTTCGGAATGCAGGCGCACCATCGCTTCTCCGTAGCTCGTAGGTTCATTGTTGTCTAGCAACGTGACTTCCAGGACAGGATTACGTACCACTCTGAAGTAGTACGCATCCTTGTCGACCTATGAGGTTTGGTAGTGACTTGATCCGAAGTTTCATGATCACTATCATAAGCTTCCACTTCAATTGGTGTAGGTGCCACAGGAACAACTTCCTGTGCCCAATAACCTCATCAAGTCTCCACCATCCTCCCACTCAATTTTTTCGAGAGAAACTTTTCCTCGAGAAAGGACCCGTTTCTAGAAACAATTACTTTTGCTTCCGGATCTGAAATAGGAGGTATACCCAACTATTTTAGGTATTCTATGAAGATGCATTTTTCCGCTTTGGGTTCGAGCTTATCAGCCTGAAACTTTTTCACATAAGCATCGCAACCCCAAACTTTTAAGAAACGACAGCTTAGGTTTTGCTAAACCATAGTTCATACGGTGTCGTCTCAACGGAATTGTGTGGTGCCCTATTTAAAGTGAATGCGGTTGTCTCTAATGCCTAACCCATAAACGATAGTGGTAATTCGATAAGAGACATCACGGTATGCACCATATCCAATAGGGTGCAATTATGATGTTCGGACACACCATCACACTATGGTGTTCCAGGCGGTATTATTTGTGAAACAATTTCCACAATGTCTTAATTGTGTGCCAAACTCGTAACTCAGATATTCATCTCTATGATCATATCATAGACATTTTATCCTCTTGTCACGACGATCTTCAACTTCACTCTGAAATTACTTGAACCTTTCAATAATTCAGACTTGTGTTTCGTCAAGTAAATACACTCAGCATCTACTCAAATTATCTGTGAAGTAAGAACATAACGATATCCACTGCGTGCCTCATCACTCATTGGACTGCACACATCAAAATGTATTACTTCCAACAAGTTGCTTTCTTGTTCCATCTTACTGAAACAAGGCCTTTCAGTCATCTTTTGCCCATGTGGTATGATATGCATGTCTCAAGTGATTCAAAATCAAGTGAGTCCAAACGATCCATCTGTATGGACTTTCTTCATGCATATATACCAATAGACATAGTTCGCATGTCTCAATCTTTTCAAAAACGAGTGAGTCCAAAGATCCATCAACATGGAGCTTCTTCATGCGTTCTATACCAATATGACTCAAATGGAAGTGCCACAAGTATGTGGTACTATCATTACTATCTTATATCTTTTGGCATGAACATGTGTATCACTATGATCGAGATTCAATAAACCATTCATTTTAGGTGCAAGATCATTGAAGGTATTATTCAAATAAATAGAGTAACCATTATTCTCTTTAAATGAATAACCGTATTGCTATAAACATAATCCAATCATGTCTATGCTCAACACAAACTCCAAATAACAATTATTAGGTTTAACACCAATCTCGATGGTAGAGGGAGCGTGCGATGTTTGATCACATCAACCTTGGAAACACTTCCAACATATCGTCATCTCACCTTTAGCTAGTCTCCGTAGCATTTTATTTTGAGTTACTAACACTTAGCAACCGAACCGGTATTTATTACCCTGGTGCTACTAGGAGTACTAGTAAACTACACATTAATATAACGTATATCCAAAATACTTCTGTCGACCTTGCCATCCTTCTCATCTACCAAGTATCTAGGGTGGTTCTGCTTCAGTGACTGTTCCCCTCATTACAGAAGCACTTAGTCTCAAGTTTGGGTTCAACCCCGGGTTTCTTCACTAGAGCAGCAACTGATTTGCCGTTTCAGGAAGTATCCCTTCTTTCCCTTGCCCTTCTTGAAACTAGTGGTTTTACTAACCATCAACAATTGATGCTCCTACTTGATTTCTACTTTCGCAGTGTCAAACATCGCGAATTGCTCAAGGATCATCATGTCTATCCATGATATGTTATAGTTCATCATGAAGCTCTAATAGCTTGGTGGCAGTGACTATGGAGAACCATCACTATCTCATCTGGAAGATTAACTCCCACCCGATTCAAGTGATTGTAGTACTCAGACAATCTGAGCACATGCTCAATGATTGAACTTTTCTCCCTTAGTTTGCAGGCCTAAGAAACTTGTCAGAGGTCTCATACCTCTTGACATCAGCACTAGTCTGAAATCCCAATTTCAATCTTTGGAACATCTCATATGTTCTGCGATGTTTCAAAAACGTCTTTGGTGCCTCAATTCTAAACCATTAGCATTACGCACTGAACTATCACGTAGTCATCAAAACGTGTATGTCAGATGTTTCCCAACATCTACACACGACGTTCGAGGTTCAACACACTGACCGGTGCATTAAGGATATAATCCTTCTGTCACTATTAGGAAAAGGCCTACTAATGGCGCACCAGTTTTGCCTACTAATGGCGCATCACTGGTGCGCCATTAGTAGCACGCCACTAGTAATTTTTACTAATGGCGCACCACTGGTGCGCCATTAGTATCTGGTATACTAATGGCGCACCATCCAGTGCGCCATTAGTATATAACACCATGCGCCATTAGTGTGCCTCCCAGGGGCCATATTTAACCATGTTCTTTGGCACACTAATGGTGCACTGCGGATGGATGCGCCATTAGTATACTTGGCATACTAATGGCGCACTCTGTAGTGATGCGCCATTAGTATGAATATTAGGTTTTTTTTACTTTTCTGATTTTTGCACATGTTACAAAATATATTATTTGACAGAATATAGAGAGTAGCACACAGCAACAGCAGATTCATCGAATACAATAGAAGATTAGTCTCCGAATACAATTCATCATATTAGTCTCCAAATTCAAAAGACCGAACAAAGATAAAACATTACAAGTCTCGAGACCGCGAGTATCGAGTTTGTCGGAAGTAATACTAATCCTAACAAGTCCTACTAATCATCATCATACAACTTCTACTCGTTATTCATAACAAATCATACGATCATCATCTTGATAGTCATCGAACCAACCCTACTTAATTGTTCTTAGCACATGATCATCAGTATTAGGCAGGACCTAAATACCCTATTTAAGCTAAAATAGCATAAAACAATATAGACCCTGACTCTCCATTATGGAGAATGGAGAACATCCTGTCTCCAATTCTTGCGCTTCGCTTCCTTTTGCTTCCAATAAGCTCCTTACGACTATCCATACATTTTTTCCATCCTTTGATTTTCATGTCTCCACTTCTTTTAGAAATCTCGTATGGACAGTTGAGATTCGTAGGACGACCTGGCTGTATGTTCAAAACATTAACACTACCTTTCAGATACATCATATGAGGCACACAATTCTCTAGGATTATCTGTTGAAAAACATAGTAATAACTTCATAGTTAGCAATGATGTACTAGTTTTAGAAGTATGCAAAAGATGCACGGATGTCGTAATAGTAAAAATCTTACCAGGGTATCTCCATGGTAGTTACCGTAGTTGAACACATGCACTAGTGGCACGTATTTACCATAATATTGAGGAGTTTGATTGTGGATAGTGTAATTCTCAATGTCAGTACAAAATCCGACCAGATGATTTTTCTCCTTGTAAGTTGTTAATTCGGAGCCACCGGTGTAGTGGGTTTTGTCTACCATCTCCCGCACATTCTTTGAACAATAAAAATAAGTTGTCAATGGAAATAAGCTGTCAACTATTTTGAAATAAACAATATAAATTAGCTAATAACTATGTTTGAGAAACTCACATAGCGGTAGAACTGGAGGCGTATCAACAAGGACCCAAATGTCCATATTGTCTTGGTTGATGTCAGGATTACCAAGATCCATGGTGATAAGCATACCCTCATCAAAACCATACATCTTGCAAAATGCTTCCCAATTTTTGCAACCAAAATGGGTTACGCTCTCAGAATTATATAGATTTACTTCAAAGTCCACATCGTGATGAGTCCTTAGGTGAATTTTCTTTGTTTCAGAAATTTCATGGTCTTCAAAATCCATCCTCTCCAAGACATAGCGTCTTGCATGGCATGGGATAAGCTATACTCAAATTGTAAAAGATGAAAATTACACGTTGAAATAGTTGAAGTCATGCTTAATTATGAAAATAACACTTGTCGTTGTTGTGTACCGTTTCAACTTCGAAGGTCTCCTCGAGCTTAGTGCTAAAGCGCCGATCATCGTCCAGGTGAGGCATGTCGCACAGACCTCGATCGTCGTGGCACCAGTCGCACTCCGTCGGGAGACTTTCGTCGTCCGATGATGATGATGACATATCCTACATTCATAATTCAAAACTACATCATTTAGGGTTTGTCGACATCGAGGCATCCTAAAAGCTAAGCTTTTATCATTTAGGGTTTGTCGATGCCGAGGCACCCTAAAAGCCTAAGCTTTCATCATTTAGGTTCTTATCGACACCGAGGCACCCTAAAAGCCAAGGTTTTATCATTTAGGGTTTGTCGACGTCGAGGCACCCTAAAAGCCTAAGCTTTCATCATTTAGGTTTTGTCGATGCCGAGGCACCCTAAAAGCCTAAGCGTACATCATTTAGGTTCTCATCGACACCGAGGCACCCTATAGAAGCCAAGTTAAGTTTTCATCATTTAGGGTTTATCGATGTCGAGGCACCCTAGGTTGGGCCTAATCACTTGGCACTAATCACTTGGCTCTATTGCCACCTATGTTGGGTTTATCATCTAGGGTTTATCGATGCTAACGAGAATTCTAAGTTGGGCCTAATCACTTGGCTCTATTGCCACCTATGGTTTAATGCAGCAAGAATAGCGGGGCAGTTGATCCTACTTAATTAAGTACTAAGATACCTCGGCCCATGCATTAGTAGCAAGTACCCCATATGTCCGATTTTTAGCAAAGTCATGCTAAAATTCACGGAAAATTTCAGCATGACCTTTGCTGAAAATAAGACATATGGAGTACCCGAATTTTCCGGAACAAAAGTTAATCAACATTCCGGCAAACTCAAGGGCCTCTGGGGGTACCTGCAAAATCATCACGACACGATGGTCGGAGACAAAACCCAGCAAACTAGCACCACAATGTGCCTCTACTTTCATATGGATGAAAAGGCCACAGACCATATGGTCCTCTGCTTTCATATGGACAAAAATCAGCTCAACTTATGTGAGCTTCCATTCCAGATCTAATAGGTCACCCAACAAAAAATCATGAATAGTTTTAGCTGAAAAAAATCATGGATTGCTGTTAACTGAAAATTAGTGAAAGAAACTGTTGCTGATCATGGATTACTATTAATTAAAAATAGAGCATCTGGCTTGTCTTATCATGTTCACTAAGTCCACAAAAATGAATAGGTTCAGTAAACTTGAAGTACTCAATACTAAACATGGTTCAGAGCTCACTACACTACACTACATCGTGCAATGGTTCAGACCTCACTACACTAGAACAAGCTCACTACACTACACTACACATGCTTAAACTCTGAACATAAACAAACACCAGCAATGCAATGTGTAAACTACCTCTGTTTCTAGGCAACAAGAGTTATCATCAATGCTTTTGAGTTTATTAAGTACCTTCAGTTCTGAGTTTTAAATGTCAAAAGAGCTTCACAGAATCTTGAATCCTCCAAATCACTCTTAACAGTTCTGCATTGCACAAAGGCAGCAATGAGCCAGTGATATCAGTAGCAATAATAGGTGCTTACATTCTCATAACATCAGTATTAGTTAACCAAAATTCAACCTACAGAGTTCTAGTACAGTGAGTAACTCCCAATTCTTTTAATAGAAGCACAATTAACAACACAACTAGGGAGTCTAGGACAATGCCACCAGATAGAATTTGAAGGAAAAACGTTCTTCCAGAACCTTCAAGCCACAATCATACATAGAGTGGCTGATCATATAAGCTATATTTAAATAAACATCAACTAAACTTGATGACAAGAAAAACTACAATCACATTGATACAAACTAGAGCATATAGCAATAGTAAATTGCTGCTCCATATAGCAATAGTAATGCACCTAATCAACATTGTAGAGCATCCTATTACAAACTTGTTCTGATCCTGCAAATTAATGGGGAGGAAGAACTAGGGAGGGAGGGAATGGTAATGGTTCAGAGAAGAACAATAGTAATGCTCCATATAGCAATAGTAATGCTCCATATGTTCTGATCCATATAGCAAGAAGAACTAGGGAGGGAGGGAATGGGGAGGAAGGGTGGAGAGGGAGGAAGGAGGAGAGGTACCTGGGCGGGCGTGGCCAGTCGCTGGAGGGGTCGGGGTCGGCGGCGGCGTCGAAGGGGTGGCTCGAGGGCGTCCGAGCTCGTCCAGGTCCTCGTAGTCGAAGAGGAAGACGACGGCGGTCCTCCTGGGCGCCTCGGTTGGTCGTGGGGAGGCCGGCGGCCACGTGCTTCCTGGGTCGGGGGCGCGGGGGCGGCGGCGCGGGGGAGTGGGGGCGGCGGCGCGGGGGAGCCGGAGCGGGTGTGGCGAGGGATGGAAGGGGATCTGGCGAGGGAGAGGGAAGGAGGTATCGGGCGAAGGGCCGGGTATCCAGCTATAGAGGGGGGAATGTTAGTAATGGCGCACCATCGAGGGGTGCGCCATAAAAACACTCATAGCAATGGCGCAGCATTCTCTGGTGCGCCATTAGTAACTTTTTTTTCTGATAGCAATGGAGCACCCTCCTCTGGTGCGCCATTAGTAACTTCTTTTTTTCCTTATTTCTTGTTGCATCTAATAATTTGTTTTTTATCAAATTTGTTATTTTCATGAGGACTAGAACAAAATATATCATCAAATTTGTTTTTTTTAATATCATCAAATTTGTTTTTTATTTTTAATTGAAAATATCATCAAAATTGTTATTTGAAAATATCATCAAATTTGTTATTTGAAAATATTATCAAAAAGCGGGGGAGGGTGCGGGGTGTCGGCGGCC
>NC_041390.1:214497199-214509309 GCF_002162155.2 Triticum dicoccoides | reverse complement strand
GGGGGAGGGTGCGGGGGGTCGGCAGCGGCGGCGTGGGTCGGGGCAGCGGGGGGAATTAGCTAGGGGGGCGAGGGAGAGGGATGAAGGGGATCTGGCGAGAGGGAGGCTAGGGGGAATCTTACTAATGGCGCACCAGCGATCGGTGCGCCATTAGTAATCTTTTTTTACATATCAATGGCGCACCGGGCAGAGGTGCGCCATTAGTAATCTTTTTTTACATAGCAATGGCGCACCAGGCAGAGGTGCGCCATTAGTAATCTTTTTTTATATATAGCAATGGCGCACCAGCCAGAGGTGCGCCATAAGTATTTTTTTTATTGCATGTAATATTTTTTAGAAAATGAATATGAATATGAAACAGTAATATTTTTTTATAAAAAAAGTAATAATTGTTGTTTAACAACAATTGTAGTCTACACTTTTTTATTATTATTTTTTAAAAAATGAAGAGGGGAGAGGAGGCGCGGGTGGGATCGAGATCGAGATGGAGGGGGAATCGAGATCGAGATGGAGGGGGGTCGAGATCGAGTGTCCTCATGAATATTCAATATTTTATCATATTGAATATGAAAAAATATCATCAAATTTGAAAAAATACTCATGAATTCAAAAAGTGCCTATGAAATTTAAAAATATTCATGATATCAAAAAGTGCCCATGATATTTAAAAATATTCATGGTATCAAAATATATACTAATAGCGCACTTCTACAGGGTGCGCCATTAGTACTTTAAACTAGTAATGGCGCACGGTGAGGCGGTGCGCCATTAGTAGTTTTGCAAAAAAAAGAATAAAAAAAATTCAGTACTGGCGCACTCCCTGTCTGGTGCGCCATTACTAGTTAGAACTAGTAATGGCGCACTTCGGTAGGATGCGCCATTAGTATGTATGTAAAAATGAAAAAAAAATTATCACTAGTGGCGCACCTGTTTTCTGGTGCGCCATTAGTGTCTTCCACACTAATGGCGCATCACCAACTGGTGCGCCATTAGTATATAGTAGTGGCGCACTGCCTCCCTGGTGCGCCATTAGTGGCAATCCTATCTATAGCCTTTTTCCTAGTAGTGTATGCAGCAATGAGGACAATCCTCAGTTTACGGACACAGTCCGCATAATTGCTACTGCCAACTCTCAACTAAATTTTCTTTAGGAACATATCTAAAATAGTAGAACCAAAGCGTGAGCTACGACATAATTTGCAAAGACCTTTTGACTATGTTCATGATAATTAAGTTCATCTAATCAAATTATTCAATGAACTCCCACTTAGATAGACATCCCTCTAGTCTTCTAAGTGATACATGATCCGAGTCAACTAGGCCGTGTCCGATCATCACGTGAGACGGACTAGTCATCATCGGTAAACATCTTCATGTTGATCGTATCCACTATACGACTCATGTTCGATCTTTCGGTCTTCCGTGTTCCGAGGCCATGTCTGTACATGCTAGACTCGTCAAGTTAACCTAAGTGTATTGCGTGTGCAAATCTGGCTTACACCCGTTGTATGCGAACGTTAGAACCTATCACACCCAATCATCACGTGGTGCTTCGAAACAACGGACCTTAGCAACAGTGCACAGTTAGGAGGAACACAATTGTAACACCCCGGATATAACTTTTCCAATTTGTACTCCAACTCTTGCCGTTTCCGGCGTTAAGTTATTTTATTTTCTCGGGTTCGGGTCTTTGTCTCCGTGTGTTGTTGTCATTGGCATGCATCTCATATCATGTCATCATGTGCATTGTATTTGCATACGTGCTTGTCTCATGCATTCGAGCATTTTCCCCGTTGTCCGTTTTGCATTCCGACGTTTCATTCTCCTCCGGTGGCCAATTCTACCTTTCTTTCGCGTGTGGGGATTAAACATTTCCGGATTGTACCGAGACTTGCCAAGCGGCCTTGGTTTACTACCGGTAGACCGCCTGTCAAGTTTCGTATCATTTGGACTTCGTTTGATACTCCAACGGTTAACCGAGGGACCGAAAAGGCCTCGTGTGTGTTGCAGCCCAACACCCCTCCAATTTGACCCAAAACCCACCATAACCCTCTCCATCACCTAGAGCGTTCGATCACGATTGCGTGGCCAAAAACTGCACCTCATTTGGACTTTCCTAGCTCCCTCTAGGCCTATAAATAGGTCCTCCTCGAAAATCTCGGATCCCCCTCCCCGAAACCCTAAAAATCTGTCTCCGCTGCCGCCGGACATGTCCGGACGGAGCCGGACAACGTCCGGATCCCACTGCCGCCAACCGCCGCCTGCCACGTGGCGCCCCGCCGCCTGTCCCGCCGCCGGCCCGCGCGAGCCCGAGTCGGGCCCCCGCACGGCCCGCGAGCTCCGCCGCCGTTCCTCTCCGCTGCCGCCTCGCCGCCACTGCGCCGCCTCGCCGCCCGGCCGCGCCGCCTCACCAAACCGCCGCGCCCGCCGCCCTCGTCGCTCCGGCGACCCGCGCCGGCCGGAATCCGCTCCGGTAGCCGCCTCCCCGGCTCCGGCCTCCTCCTTCTCCCAAGACGCGCCGGCAAGCTCCACCGATTCCGGCGCCGGTGAACAGTGCCCCGGCCATCCTCGTTTTCTGTGCCGCCCGATCCAGATCTGGAAAACCCTAGCCGGTTGACTTTTTGCCCGTCCTAGTTATTTTTTTTGCAATATTCATAGCCTCGTAACTTTGAATCCGTAGCTCCGATTCATGAATATAGCATATCAAAATGTTCATCTCAGAGAGTACATCATTTCATTCCATTGCATAATTTTCATTTGAGTTCATCTTGATGCCCGAAATGCTGTTAGAAGAGGGCTACTTGAGATAATTGTCAGATCTGCTACTCCGTTTAGATATTTGTCATTTTTGCCATGATCAATGTGTGCATGATATGCCCTGATGCTCTACATATGTTTTGGTAAGAGTTTTGTCACATTTCCAGAGGTGCAACCCATGTATTTTTGTGATGTGTGTGGTGACTAGCACGAGCTTGCAAAGTGGTGCACTTGTTAATTCTGATTTCAGGGACTTAGCAATTCCACTAAGTCCTTGATCTGTTTATCTCATGTTGTCATATGTTCATGTTGTTTCCTAGTGATCCATGCCTCTTTTGAGGATGACCAGTAAGGATGTTTTGTTAATCTTGTAGTTCTCTATCCATCCATGCCTTTGTTTGCAATTATGGAGCACCATAGCTTGAGTTAATCGAGCTCTACTTTTGCTACTTTGTGAATCGGGGCAGATTGTCAACTTGTTTGCAATTTTACCGATGATGTTGTAGTTGATCCGTGCATGCTATGTTATTGTTCTTGCCATGTCTAGCTTGCATTTTGTGTATTCTTGATGGATGTAGGATTAGTTTGTCATGACTTGCTCTGTATTGAGTGCATCGAGCTCGTAAACATGCCTACTTGATATCTGTTTTCAGCATGCTCCAGTTTTCACTAAGTCTGAAAACTGATTATATTTTTGCTATGTTCACATGCTTGCAATTGTATTTTCTGATCCCTTTTGGCTCAAGGTCACTAAGGGACTTTTGTTAAGCCCTTTGAGTAGCTTCATGCCATGCTTTATTTTGCCATGTTCAGGTCCTATAGCATGTAGTTTTGTTGCTCTGAAGAGTGCTATCTGATCTGAAATTCCAGACAAGTGTTGATTTCACTAAGTCTGAGATCTGTTTGTCATATGCATTTTTGCCATGCTTGTTTGAACCTGTTAATGGATGAATTGGCCGTAGCTCAGTGCTAGACTTTTGTTAAGCATCTTGAATGCATCCCTGCCATGTATTTTTTTGCCATGTTTGGGTGTTGTAGCATGTTCATCTCATTGCATTTAGATGGCTACTTGCTGTAAATCGCAGACCGGTGTCATATTTGAATCGCTTGCCATTTCCAAACCGTAACTCCGATTCCGGCGTTCTTTAAATCGTTTTCAAGCGATTCCGTCTCATCTTTCCAGTGGCACACTTGGATTTTCAAGTTGAGGCCAGGTTCTTGCATTTCCTATCATATCTTGCATATGCATCCCGCATAGCATATCATCTTTGCATCATCTTGTTTGATCCTTGCACGTGGTTGATTGTGCCCTTGTTGTTTGTTTGTCTTGTTTGGCTAGAGCCGGGAGACGAGTTCGCTAACGAGGAGCCCGTTGAGTTTGCTTTAGAGGATCTAGTCAACTCTGACAACTGTGCAGGCAAGATGATCATACCCTCGAAATCACTACTATCTTTGCTATGCTAGTTTGCTCGCTCTTTTGCTATGCCAATGCTACGATGCCTACCACTTGCTTTCAAGCCTCCCAAATTAACATGTCAAACCTCTAACCCACCATGTCCTAGCAAACCATTGATTGGCTATGTTACCGCTTTGCTCAGCCCCTCTTATAGCGTTGCTAGTTGCAGGTGAAGATCAGAGGCCGTTCCTTGTTGAAACATTTATTTACTTGTTGGGATATCATTATATTATCTTGTTATCTTAATGCATCTATATACTTGATAAAGGGTGGAAGGCTCGGCCTCTCGCCTAGTGTTTTGTTCCACTCTTGCCGCCCTAGTTTCCGTCATATCGGTGTTATGTTCCCGGATTTTGCGTTCCTTACGCGGTTGGGTTATAATGGGAACCCCTTGACAGTCCGCCTTGAATAAAACTCCTCCAGCAATGCCCAACATTGGTTTTACCATTTGCCACCTAGCATTTTCCCTTGGGTTTCACGGACTCAAGGGTCATCTTATTTTAAACCCCCCGGGCCAGTGCTCCTCTGAGTGTTGGTCCAACCTAGAGCACCGTGCGGGGCCGTCCCTTGGCAACTTGGGTTACGTTGGTTCCCGTACGCTTAGCTTATCCAGTGTGCCCTGAGAACGAGATATGTGCAGTTTCTATCGGGATTTGTCGGCACAGCGGGCGGTCTTGCTGGACTTGTTTTACCATTGCCGGAGTTGTCTTGAAGAACCGAGATACCGAGTCTGATCGGAACGTCTTGGGAGGAGGTCTATTCCTTCGTTAACCGTGAGAGCTTGTCATGGGCTAAGTTGGGACTCCCCTGCAGGGATTTGAACTTTCGAAAGCCGTGCCCGCGGTTATGGGCAGATGGGAATTTGTTAATGTCCGGTTGTAGATCACTTTAACCTTAACTTAATTCAAATGAATCAACTGAGTGTGTTACCGTGATGGCCTCTTCTCGGTAGAGTCCGGGAAGTGGACACAGTGTTGGAGTAATGTTTGCGCAGGTTGTTTTCTAGTTTCTCGCTCGCGCTTGGCCTCCTCTTCTCGCTCTCTTTTGCGAATAAGTTAGCCACCATATTTTGCTAGTCGCTTGCTGCAGCTCCACATATTTACCTTGCCATACCTATAAGCTTAAATAGTCTTGATCGCGAGGGTGCAAGATTGCTGAGTCCCTGTGGCTCATAGATTACTATTACACCAGATGCAGGGCCTGATGATTCCGCTTCAGGAGACGCACTTGAGCTCAAGTGGGAGTTCGACGAGGACTCTCAACGTTACTATGTTTCCTTTCCTGATGATCAGTAGGGGTGCCCAGTTGGGGGTGATTGGGACTGTGTCGCATGTTGGGTTCTCTTTTATTTTGGCGCCGTAGTCGGGCCATGAGTGTTTGGTTGATGTAATGTTATTTATGTACTTGATTGACGTGGCGAGTGTAAGCTAACTATGTTATCTCCCCTTTATGATTTATATTACATGGGATGTTGTGAAGATTGTCTAACTTGCGACGTATGCCTTCAATACGATTATGCCTCTAAGTCGTGCCTCGACACGTGGGAGATATAGTCGCATCGAAGGTGTTACAACAATTCTTGATATTTTAATGAGGGATCATCTTTTTTATGCTACCGTCGTTCTAAGCAAATAAGATGTAAAAACATGACAAACATCACATGCAAATCATAAAGTGACATGATATAGCCAATATCATCTTGCGCCTTTCATCTCCATCTTCGAGGCGCGGCATGAACACCATCGTCACCAGCATGACACCATGATCTCCATCATCATGATTTCCATCATCGTGTCTTCATGAAGTTGCCTTGCCAACTATTACTTCTACTACTATGTCTAACGGTTAGCAATAAAGTAAAGTAATTACATGGCGTTTTCATTGACACGCGGGTCATAAATAAATTAAGACAACTCCTATGGCTCCTGCCGGTTGTCATACTCATCGACATGCAAGTCGTGATTCTTATTACAAGAACATGATCAATCTCATACATCACATATATCATTCATCACATCCTTTTGGCCATATCACATTACAAAGCAAACCCTGCAAAAACAAGTTAGACGTCCTCTAATTGTTGTTGCATGTTTTACGTGACTGCTATGGGTTTCTAGCAAAAACGTTTCTTACCTACGCAAAACCACAACGGTGATATGCCAATTGCTATTTACCCTTCATAAGGACCATTTTCATCGAATCCGATCCGACTAAAGTGGGAGAGACAGACACCCGCCAGCCACCTTATGTATCAAGTGCATGTCAGTCGCTGGAACCAGTCTCACGTAAGCGTGCGTGTAAGGTTGGTCCGGGCCGCTTCATCCCACAATGCCGCCGGATCAAGATAAGACTAGTAACGGTAAGCAAATTGAACAAATCATCGCCCACAACTGCTTTGTGTTCTACTCGTGCATAGAATCTACGCATAGACCTAGCTCATGATGCCACTGTTGGGGAACGTAGCAATAATTCAAAATTTTCCTACGTGTCACCAAGATCAATCTAGGAGATACTAGCAACGAGGGAGAGGGAGTGCATATTCATACCCTTGAAGATCGCTAAGCGGAAGCGTTCAAGAGAACGGGGTTGATGGAGTCGTACTCGTCGTGATCCAAATCACCGATGATCCTAGCGCCGAACGGACGGCACCTCCGCGTTCAATACACATACGGAACGGAGACGTCTCCTGCATCTTGATCCAGCAAGGAGGAGCGAGAGGTTGAGGAAGAGAGCTCCAACAGCAGCACGACGGCGTGGTAGTGATGGAGTGACAGTTCTTCGGCAGGGTTTCGCCAAGCTCACGCGGAGGAGGAGAGGAGGGGCTGCGCCTTGGATGATGTGGTGGTGCAGCCCTCCCTTTGCCCCTCTATTTATAAGGGAGAGGGAAAGGGGGCGGCCCCCTCTAGATGAGATCTAGAGGGAGGGGGGCGGCGGCCAAGGGGGGGGGGCTTGCCCCCCAAGCCAAGGGGGGCGCCCCCTTTAGGGTTCCCCCAACCCTAGGCGCATGGGCCCTTGGGGGGTTGGCGCCCCAGCCCACTTGGGGTTGGTTCCCTTCCCCTTACAGCCCATAAGGCCCTCCGAGAGAGGTGACCCCTCCCGGTGGACCCCCAGAACCCCTCCGGTGGCCCCGGTACAATACCGATATGCCCCCGAACCTTTCCGATGACCGTATGACAACTTCTCACATATAAATCTTCACCTCCGGACCATTCCGGAACTCCTTGTGACGTTCAGGATCTCATCCGAGACTCCGAACAACATTTAGTAATCACATACAAGTCTTTCTAATAACCCTAGCGTCATCGAACCTTAAGTGTGTAGACCCTACGGGTTCGGGAACCATACAAATATGACCGAGACAACTCTTCGGCCAATAACCAACAGCGGGATCTAGATACCCATGTTGGCTCACACATGTTCCACGATGATGTCATCGGATGAACCACGATGTCGAGGATTCAAGCAATCCCGTATACAATTCCCTTTGTCAATCGGTACGTTACTTGCCCGAGATTCGATCATCAGTATCCCAATACCTCGTTCAATCTGGTTACCGGCAAGTCACTTTACTCGTTCCGTAACACATCATCCCGTGACTAACCCTTAGTCACATTGAGCTCATTACGATGATGTCTTACCGAGTGGGCCCAGAGATACCTCTCCGTCATACGGAGTGACAAATCTCAGTCTCGATTCGTGTCAACCCAACAGACACTTTCGGAGATACCCGTAGTGCACCTCTATAGTCACCCAGTTACGTTGTGACGTTTGACATACCCAAAGTATTCCTACAGTATCCGGAAATTGCACAATCTCATGGTCTAAGGAAAAGATACTTGACATTAGAAAAGCTTTAGCAGACGAACTACACGATCTTGCGTTATGCTTAGGATTGGGTCTTGTCCATCACATCATTCTCCTAATGATGTGATCCTGTTATCAATGACATCCAATGTCCATGGTCAGGAAACCATGACCATCTATTGATCAACGAGCTAGTCAACTAGAGGCTTACTAGGGACATGTTATGGTCTATGTATTCACACATGTATTACGACTTCCGATTAATACAATTATAGCATGAACAATAGACAATTATCATGAACAAGCAAATACAATAATAACCATTTTATTATTGCCTCTAGGACATATTTCCAACAAATGTCTATGTCGGTTTCAATCATTTTAGAGAAACTATAGTTTTTGATGATGCTCTCATGTATGATGAAACATGTGCGTCCTTCAAGTGGTCGTTTTAGGCCTTTCTAATATCTCACAAAGGAAAGGGGCCTAAACCATTCTATATAGATCAAGATGTTGCAATGGGAAAGGTCATTGGGGAAGTGTTTGCAGAAGCATGACATGGATTACGCACCTTTCACATTATGCAAAATGTTGTCAAACATTTACATGAATAGAAGGGTGAAGAGGAAAATGAAGAAAAGAAAAAAGAGAAGAAAAGAGAGAAGAATGAAGAGAAGAAAATATAGGAGAATGAAGAAACACGTATTCTGTCAGATTTTAGTGCGTGCATGTTTGAGTACAAAGACATTGCCGATTTTGAACAGAAGTCTGACCTTAGGAGGAAAAACGTGAGCAAGCAAACAATTGAGTGCAGTTGCTGGATGTTTGATAGAATTGGGATATTATGTGGCCATGCTCTTAAAGTTCTTGATTTGATGAATATGAAGTCACAACGGCATATCATGTGTTAAAGCGATGGCCAAGAGAAGTACGGACCGGAATTGTACAAGACAACATGGGAAGAAATATAATCGCAAATCCAAATATGGATGCCATTCTTGGATATCAAAATATGCCCCTCAAATTTCAAATTTTGGCACATCGAGCAGCCAACTTTCAAGAATGCATCTTGTTACTAGACAACACACTTGACATCCTTGATAAACATATTGAAGAAAAAATCAATGGATGTACAAGCATAGAACTTGCAAAACAAACACATACTTCATTTATTCTTATAAGGTTGCAAAGATTACAGTCCTCAACATCATGCCGGTAAAATCAGGGACCTGTCAAGAAAAACAACCATACAGGGTTGTAGTCGCGAGGCTCTAGTATGCGCCTCGCGACGGCCAGATCCCGAAGACCAGACATTCCTAAGAGGAACCGCAAGAAAAAAGCAACCCTACATGACACCACACACACACTAGAGAACAACACACAGCACCTCAACATACTGACAGACCCAAACTCAATAACAATATCAATATCAACCAGACATGTCAACAGACGTTCCAGGATCAGCAACCCTGGAGACCAGCCACTGGAGCTGGCGCCTGCAACTTCTTAACCATGAAGCAGTGAAAAAATGACACTGGACACTAGAGCAACCTAAAAAACCAGTATGGTGTGGCTATAACGGCAAGGACCGGTGCCTGGATGGAAGGGGCAGGATGCCAGTGATGGCAGCCAGATGCTCAAAAAACAGATCACATCCTGAGGAGTGATCTGTGAAAAAACGAGCACTTGGCCAAAGGCGCCCTCCAAAAAATGACCGGTCCCTGAACAAAGTTCAGAAGCCCATCCCAGCTCATGATGAGCCGAAAAACTGACTAATATGGGTTTGACGGTTGCGCTGCTAGAGACGTATATCTGCATATGCAGGCGGCTGACCCAGTAGACGAGCCCCACCAGCAATGAACCATCTTGTCTGCCTAGGCGAGAATGTCGCACCACCAGAGCTGCTTCTCCAGCGATGCAATGTTGTGGTTGCCAATCATGTTGCAGTACTGAAGATTGAGGCCCTCCAACTTACCCATGCTGCCCAAGAACTGCACGCTCACCTGTGTGACCTTAGAGCAGCCAAACAGCGAGAGGGCACGGAGCTTGAAGTGCTTTGCGGACGCCAGGCTTGCAACACCGGAGTCGCTGACCATGCAGTTAGAAAGATCAAGCCCTGCAAGCTCAGTGCAGTTCTCAGAAATACAGAAGAGGCTTGCATCTGTTATCTTGCTGCAACCCTCGAGACTAACTTGCTTAACAGATTTTCCATGTGCCTTCACCAGGGAAGAAACAGCAACATCTGTGATGTTCTTGCAACCACTCAAGTCAACCTTGACCAGGCTACCCTCGGAAGAGTTTATCAACGGAAGAAGCCCATTGTCAGTGACCTCACCAAGACCACTCAGGTCGACTTGCTCCAGCTGAGGGCAGATCATACCGACTACGGCCAAGCTTGCATCAGTGAAACCTGGGCAATCCTTGATTGTCAAGAAACGAAGTGATTTGCAGACAGGAAGTTGTGCAGGAGCAGAACAGACATCCTTGACACCTGTGCATTTCACCAAGGAGAGAGCCCTGAACTTATGGCTGCAGTTGATAAGGCAGGCCAGAACACCAACAAGAGTAACCCTGTTGCACTCTTCAAGCTGCAGGTTTTCCATCACCTTTGCCGATTCTATGAAAGCCTTAAGACCAGCATCCGACACATGTCCACACTTCCTGAGGCAAAGCTGTTTCAAGCCTGGGCAGAACTTGGCAATACAAGTGATAGCAAGATCAGTGACCCCAAGGCAAGAGGTGACACTCATGCACCTCAACTTCTGCAAGCCGGCGGCATTGGCCATCACCCAAAAACCCCTCTCACCAACAGCAGCAAGGCGAGCAAGTGTAAGATCCGTGACGGCCTTCCCATAGTACCCAATCACGGCAAGCGAAGCATCTGTGATGTTCAATCCCTGGAGACGGATCTTGGCCAGTGATGCGGAAGCGGAGCACACGAGGCTAGAAATGCCCTGGTCACCAACGTGCACACAGTTCTTGATGCTCACAGCCTGCAGCTTCAAGCAGCACCGGCCAATCGCCCTCAGGCCCTCGTTGCCAACGCCGGAGCAGGCCTCCATGGTCAGAGACACCAAGTTGGGGCACCCCTGAGCAATAGCAGCAAGGCCCTTGTCTGTGATGAGCGGGCAAGAAGTGATATCCAGACGCTCCAGCGAGGGGCACCCGGCGGCGATCTCAGCGAGCCCAGCGTCGGTCACAAGCGGCACGTCCCACAGCGCGAGGGAGCAGAGGTTAGGACTGCCGCGGGCAACGGCCAGGAGCCCCTGGTCTGTGACCCCACGCGTCGGGTGGCTCCCACGGATGGCGAGCTTCTCCAGCCCGCGGCGGGATCCAGCAACAACAGCCATGGCGGCGAGGCGGACATCGGTGGCCTCGTTACCCTCGAGGACCCTCTCGACGGAGGGATCTGCGGAGGAGTCGTCCGTATCCTCCTCCATGACGAACTCCTCGTTGAGATCGGGCAGGGACGGGGCGGCCGCCGCGGCATGACCGAGCTCGGAGACCCGAATGCTGGCGAGGAGCGCGAGCCAGCGGCGGGAGACGCACGCGGAGTCAGCGCGCTCGCGGCCGCCGGGCAGGCGGCGCAGGACCTCGAAGAGGCACTCGTCCGGGAGCAGGTCCAGGGACGGCTGCGGGGGCTGCCTCTGCTTCTTGCTGGCCCTCATGCACTCGGCCGCCGCCGCGGCGACCGCCGACGCGGCCACCAGAGAGCGCTTCCGCTGCTGAACCACCGCTCCGCCACCGCGGCAGAACATCCCGGAAAGCTCGGCCGGGGCAGAGACGAGGCACCCGCCATCTGATTGTGTCGAAGAACACACCATCAGGGACACGCAAGAACAAACCTTTCCTTGCAAGGAACCACGACTAAAACAACAACCCGACTCTCTTCGGGGGAAAAGAAAAAAAGAAAAACATGAAGGGGATCTCTCTCTATCGCTTACCTCCGTATGCGTGGAAGGCAGGCATGCCGAATCGCCGGAGAAGGAAGAGATCCCTTGGAAGAAGAAGAGCACGACCAAGAAGAGAGCCGCCGCCGCCGCACGATCCGAGCCGACGGAGAAGGCCTTAAGCATTTACAGGCGACCACCGC
>NC_041390.1:214360191-214497046 GCF_002162155.2 Triticum dicoccoides | reverse complement strand
CCCTATCGCCGCTGCGACAGGGAAAAAAGAGAAGGAGGAGAGGGGAGAGGAGAAGTCTGTGACAGGAGGGAGGAAGGGGAAAGCGCGAGCTGAGGCGGAGGGTATAGGGAAGAAAGAGACGGAGGAGGTGGGAATTGAATAATCGGCGCGAGGGACAGAGACGGGAGGCGGGGGCCGCCCTTGGCGCTCCCAGGGGACAAGTTGCGCTGGCCGGAGCTGGATGCACTGAACCTGCACTGTACTCGTGTGGGCGGATGGAGTGGAGGGGATTGGGACGGCCGGATGGGGTGGGTGGGTGGATCACTCGTTCGTGCCGCACATACATTGCACATGCACGCGTCTTCGTCTTGCCTTTGGTTCGGCTGTGAATTTCTAAAATCAGTTGTAAAAAATCCGCTGTGAAAAAACAGCTGTGGAAAATCTGATGTGAAAAAGATGTAGGTCATTTGGCAAATCAGCTGATACAGTTTTTTTAGATTTTGGCTCACAGCGGAATCAGATTTTGAAAAGCGATCTGCTTCCGCTTTTGGTTTAAATTTTGACAGTGGATTCCTAAAATCGGATTCTGCTGGGTTCGTCGTTTGATTCAGATTCTGCTGCGCGGCAGCGAAATTCGTCAATAAAAGCTAAACCAAACAGGGCCTTGGTCTTCCTATAATGGAGCTGCGATTCTTCTCCTCTACTTTTCGTTTCCTTTTTCACGTTGCGCTTGGAGAATGGAGGTGAGGGGAATTCCTGTTCCAGAGCGTGAACACAACACGTGGAGATAGCAGATCCAGTTACCCAAGATCGTCTTTTTAATCCCTCGCTTTAAGGCATCTCCTAGCATCCCATAAACTTTCTCCCACGTCTGTGTGCCGGTCATCCAACGCTATACATGTATAAAATTGGATCCTTTAACATTGAAAAGGAAAGTTAGAGAAGCTATACTATTCTAATTTTTCTTCTTTCTATCTATATAATTAAGGTTAAAATGACTTAAATTAATTTGCAAATCGATGATCTGTTGTGTACATTATAGTAATTACATATAAATAAATTGATGATGAAATAAAATTAATTTTAAATTATTTATATCTATAGTAAATATCAACAGTAAACAACATGTTAACTACCTACTAACAGTCCCTAACTTTTCTTTTTCATTTTACACTAGGCTAGTACTGTAGCACCGTGAATTTCCTTCTCTATGTTAGAGGATCCACTTCCTACGCGTATATTTCAAAACAACCACTCCTCGTCGATTTTGACGAGCTCGCCGTCAAGGTGACGGCAACGCCTAGCGGTTGTCTCTGCGGCGGTGATGGAGCGGTCGAGGGCCCACGTCATGGTGAGGGTCGGGTCATCGTGGACCCATTCCAGTGCTGTGTCGGACTTCGTGAACGCGAAGCGGCGAGCGGTGTTGCGCCGGTCGTATCGCGTCTGCTGCCTCGCCGCTCGCTCCTCCTCGAAAACGACGGTCCTCGAGCCCGAGGGACCGCTGACACAGCTGATATGCCTCAAATGTATCTATATTTTTTTATTGTTAAATGCTATTATATTATCATTTTTGTTTGCTTTCTATGTCATTTATATTATTTTTCTAAACTAATCTATTAATTTAGTGTCCAGTGTCAGTTTCTATCTTTCCGCATGTTTTTTGTTTCGCAAAAAAACATAATATACCCCTAGAAGATTCGGGATGAGGCAAGAAGACCCACGAGGGGGCACAAGCTACTAGGGCGCGCCCAGTGGGTAGGGCGCGCGGGGGTGGCTTGTGGGCCCCTGGTGCTCCGTTCCTTTATTTCTTGGCTTATAAATACACATATATTCTGAAACCCTCATAGCGAGACCCGAAACAATTTTATCATCGCTGGAAGTCTTTATTCTGACACGATCCCATCTGGAGCCCTGTTTTGGCACTCTGTCGGATGAGGGAATCATTGAGGAGGTCATCTTCATCAACCCTGTTGCCTCCATGATGATGTGTAAGTAGTTTTTTTAGGACCTACGGGTCCATATGGGTAGCTAGATGGCTCTCCTCTCTCTCTCTCTCTCTCTCTCTCTCTCTCTCTCTCTCTATCTATCTATCTATCTATCTATCTTCAATACAATGATCTCTTCGAAAATCTATTTGATGTAATTCTTGTGGCATGTTTGTTGAGATCCGATGAATTATGGATAGTTTTATAGCTTTATATTTCTCTCTGGCATATTCGTCTATTTTGGCCAAGTTTCATTGATTTATCTTTAGTAGAGAGGTGATTTGTAGTGGGTTCAATCTTGTGATGATCTTGTCTAGTGACAGAAGGACAAATGCATGTATTGTGTTGTTGCCACTAAGGATAAAACGACGGGGTTTGGTCATATCAATTGTTCTATTCCTGTCTACATTATATCATCTTGCTTATTGCGATACTTTGTTTCTTATGAACTTAATAATTTGAGATGCATGTTGGATAACGGTCTTGGGATGGAGTAATAGTAATAAATGCAGTTGGATTAACAATCTACTTATCACAGATGTAATGCCTATGTGTGGTTATTCCATTACTGATCATAGTTATAATTTGCGCTATTCGGTCGATTGCCCAACAGTAATTTGTCCATCATGCCACTATATGTTTTCAAGAGGGATGTCACTAGTGAACCTATGGCACATGGGTCTATCTTTCATCAATAAAAAAAACACTACAATTGATTTCTCTTACTATTTTTCCGCACTGCCTATCACTATTTGCTTTTAATCTTGTAACTAGCAAGAACAAGGGGATTGGCGACCGCCTTTGCCTTTGTTGGGTGTAAGAGAATTATTTGTTTGTGTGCAGGTATTGCTAAAGTTGTTAGCTTAGTGACTCCTACTGCTTCGATAAACCTTGGTTTTTAACCAAGGGAAATACTTTCTTCTACTATGATACATCACCTTCCTCTTCAGGGAAACCCAACAACTCCTACGAGAGTAGTAGAAGAATTTCGGGTGCCGTTGCCGAGGAGTCGTCATCTACGAAATCAAGTGCCTCCACACAAACACCATTTATTTGCTTGTTTTTATTTTCTTGCCTAGTTATGCTACCTTTATCCTTGACACGTTGAAAACTAAATAAAACAAAGGATATGGAGCCACTTAAATTCCTTACTACTGAAGCTTTCTACTTGGATAATCTTCGATCCATTTGTGCTCGTGCTAGAAATCCAACTAGTTGAGCTGATGAGAAATCATTAGAAGAGCATGCTTACTTTGTGCGCCATCGCTTGTCTCAAAAAGGGAAACACTTGAAGGATCAAATTAATATGTTATATATATTGCTATGCTTGGAATTTGTGCTCTATATATGATTTCACTTGTTTTATAAAAGACAAAAAACACCTTCCCTTTCAATGTGAGTTTGATGATAATAAGATCCTAGGTTCCTATGCTAATGATGTTTATGGTTACTATGATATTGAGCAAATTAAGGAATTTCTTCCTTTTAAGGATGCTTATGAAGTTGGTTCTTTGCTTGAAAATATCATGGCACTCCTTAAAAATCAGAAAAATTTGCTATACTTAAATATTGCTATGAAAATTATGATTGGACGTGATGCCCAGATAATTAGACTACACTAATACACTGCTAATGATGCCACGTCACCTCTGTCACTATAGTTAATCTCAGGATAGTTCAAAACCAATTCAAATTCGAAATTGAATTAAAGGCAAACAACAAAAGTTTTCAAACTTTAAAACTAAAATGTCCGAGTTGTGCCAAGTAATGCAAAGTTAATTGTGGTGAAGAAACTCCACTTTTATAAAATGTTTTAATACTCTAAAATGATTAAAACAGTAGTTGAAACGATTAAATAAGTGCCTTTGATATTTTATAAAATGATAAACTATTTATTTTTTAGGCAGAACTGTTTAGGGTAGTGGGTTATTTTGAAACACTATTTTTGAAGCTATTGTCATATTTTACTAAACTAAAAATAAAGTGTAACTAAAATAAAATAGAAAAGAATAAATGAAAGAAAAAGAAGAAATAAAAAAAGGAAACCTCCCTCCCCTGGGCCAACCGACCCAACAGGCCCGCCCAGTCGGCCACTCCCTCAGCCAGGCCGGCCCACCCTGCACCTCCCCTGGCCTATATGGCCCCCTTGCTCCCCCCCTGAAACCATAAAACCGCTACCCCGACGATCCCCCTCACTCCTCCCAGTCCCCCCTCGATCTGGATCGGGGATCCACCCTGACGACCACGCCTCGCGCCTCCGACGATCGTGCCCCGCACCCCTGACGACGGCGCCCGTCCCCGACGGCGCCCCGCCCCGTCACCGGACCTCCTCCTCACCCCTCCTTCTTCCTCGCACGTCGCCCGCCCGTGGCCTTTGCCTCGTTGACGCCATCGCAGAACGCCACCACATCACCACGCCGTCACCGTCGCATCCCCAACCTCCTCGACCATATATCGATCTTTACGTCTCGACCATTTCGAGACTCCTCGTCATGTCCCCAATCTCATCTGGGACTCCGAACTCCTTCGGTACATCAAAACACATAAACTCATAATATAACCGTCATCGAACTTTAAGCATGTGGACCCTACAGGTTCGAGAACTATGTAGACATGACCGAGACACGTCTCCGGTCAATAACCAATAGCGAAACCTGGATGCTCATATTGGCTCCCACATATTCTACGAAGATCTTTATCGGTCAAACCGCATAACAACATACGTTGTTCCCTTTGTCATCAGTATGTTACTTGTCCGAGATTCGATCATCGGTATCTCAATACCTAGTTCAATCTCGTTACCGGCAGGTCTCTTTACTCGTTCCATAATACATCAATACGCAACTAACTCATTAGTTGCAATGCTTGCAAGTCTTAAGTGATGTGCATTACCGAGTGGGCCCAGAGATACCTCTCCGACAATCGGAGTGACAAATCATAATATCGAAATACGCCAACCCAACAAGTACCTTCGGAGACACCTGTAGAGCACCTTTATAATCACCCAGTTACGTTGTGACGTTTGGTAGCACACAAAGTGTTCCTCCGGTAAACGGGAGTTGCATAATCTCATAGTCATAGGAACATGTGTAAGTCATGAAGAAAGCAATAGCAACAAACTAAACGATCAAGTGCTAAGCTAACGGAATGGGTCAAGTCAATCACATCATTCTCCTAATGATGTGATCCCGTTAATCAAATGACAACTCATGTCTATGGTTAGGAAACATAACCATCTTTGATCAACGAGCTAGTCAAGTAGAGGCATACTAGTGACACTCTGTGTGTCTATGTATTCACACATGTATTATGTTTCCGGTTAATACAATTCTAGCATGAATAATAAACATTTATCATGATATAAGAAAATAAATAATAACTTTATTATTGCCTCTAGGGCATATTTCCTTCAGTCTCCCACTTGCACCAGAGTCAATAATCTAGTTCACATCGCCATGTGATTTAATACCAATAGTTCACATCACCATGTGATTAACACCCATAGTTCACATTGACATGTGACCAACACCCAAAGGGTTTACTAGAGTCAATAATCTAGTTCACATCGCTATGTGATTAACACCCAAAGAGTACTAAGGTGTGATCATGTTTTGCTTGTGAGAGAAGTTTAGTCAACGGGTCTGCCACATTCAGATCCGTAAGTATTTCGCAAATTTCTATGTCAACAATGCTCTGCATGGAGCTACTCTAGCTAATTGCTCCCACTTTCAATATGTATCCAGATTGAGATTTAGAGTCATCTGGATCAGTATCAAAATTTGCATCGACATAACCCTTTACGACGAACCTTTTTGTCACCTCCATAATCGAGAAACATATCCTTATTCCACTAAGAATAATTTTGACCGCTGTCCAGTGATCTACTCCTAGATCACTATTGTACTCCCTTGCCAAACAGTGTAGGGTATACAATAGATCTGGTACACAACATGGCATATTTTGTAGAACCTATGGCCAAGGCATAGGGAATGACTTTCATTCTCTTTCTATCTTCTGCCGTGGTCGGGCTTTGTGTCTTACTCAGTTTCACACCTTGTAACACAGGCAAGAACTCTTTTTTGACTGTTCCATTTTGAACTACTTCAAAATCTTGTCAAGGTATGTACTCATTGAAAAACTTATCAAGCGTCTTGATCTATCTCTATGGATCTTGATGCTCAATATGTAAGCAGCTTCACTGAGGTCTTTCTTTGAAAAATCTTTTCAAACACTCCTTTATGCTTTGCAGAATAATTCTACATTATCTTCGATCAACAATATGTCATTCACATATACTTATCAGAAATGTCGTAGTGCTCCCACTCACTTTCTTGTAAATACAGGCTTCACTGCAAGTCTGTATAAAACTATATGCTTTGATCAACTTATCAAAGCGTATATTCCAACTCCGAGATGCTTGCACCAATCCATAGATGGATCGCTGGAGATTGTAAATTTTGTTAGCACCTTTAGGATTGACAAAACTTTCTTGTTGCATCATATACAACTCTTCTTTAATAAATCCATTAAGGAATGTAGTTTTGTTTATCCATTTGCCAGATTTCATAAAATGTGGCAATTGCTAACATGATTCGGACAGACTTAAGCATAGATACGAGTGAGAAACTCTCATCGTAGTCAACACTTTGAACTTGTCAAAAACCTTTTGCGACAATTCTAGCTTTGTAGATAGTAACACTACTATCAACATCCGTCTTCCTCTTGAAGATCCATTTAATCTCAATGGCTCGTCGATCTTTGGGCAAGTCAATCAAAGTCCATACTTTGTTCTTATACATGGATCTCATCTCAGATTTCATGGCCTCAAGCCATTTCGCGGAATCTGGGCTCATCATTGCTTCCTCATAGTTCCTGGGTTCGTCATGGTCAAGTAACATGACCTCCAGAACAGGATTACCGTACCACTCTGGTGCAGATCTCACTCTGGTTTACCTACGAGGTTCGGTAGTAACTTGATCTGAAGTTACATGATCATCATCATTAGCTTCCTCACTAATTGGTGTAGTAGTCACAGGAACAGATTTCTGTGATGAACTACTTTCCAATAAGGGAGCAGGTACAGTTACCTCATCAAGTTCTACTTTCCTCCCACTCACTTCTTTCGAGAGAAACTCTTTCTCTAGAAAGGATCCATTCTCAGCAATGAATATCTTGCCTTCGGATCTGTGATAGAAGGTGTACCCAACATTTTCTTTTGGGTATCCTATGAAGATGCACTTCTCCGATTTGGGTTTGAGCTTATCAGGTTGAAACTTTTTCACATAAGCATTGCAACCTCAAACTTTAAGAAACGACAGCTTAGGTTCCTTGCCAAACCATAGTTCATACGGTGTTGTCTCAACGGATTTAGATGGTGCCCTATTTAACGTGAATGTAGCTGTCTCTAATGCATAACCCCAAAGTGATATGGTAAATTGGTAAGAGACATCATAGATCGCACCATATCTAATAAAGTACGGTTACGACATTCGGACACACCATTACACTGTGGTGTTCTAGGTGGCGTGAGTAGTGAAACTATTTCACATCGTTTTAACTGAAGGCCAAACTCGTAACTCAAATATTTTACTTCTGCCATCACATCATAGAAACTTTTATTTTTGTTACAATGATTCTCCACTTCACTCTGAAATTCTTTGAACTTTTCAAATGTTTCAGACTTGTGTTTCATCAAGTAGATATACACATATCTTCTCAAATCATCTGTGAAGGTCAGAAAAATAACGATACCCGCCGTGAGCCTCAACACTCATCGGACTGCATACATCAGTATGTACGATTTCCGACAAGTCTGTTGCTCGCTCCATTGTTCCAGAGAACGGAGTCTTAGTCATCTTGCCCATGAGGTATGGTTCGCAAGCATCAACTGATTCATAATCAAGTGAGTCCAAAAGCCCATCAGCATGGATTTTCTTCATGCGCTTTACACCAATATGACCTAAACAGCAGTGCCACAAATAAGTTGCACTATCATTATTAACTTTGCATCTTTTGGCTTCAATATTATGAATATGTGTATCACTATGATCGATATCCAACGAACCATTTTCATTGGGTGTATGACCATAGAAGGTTTTATTCATGTAAACAGAGCAACAATTATTCTCTAACTTAACTGAATAATCGTTTTGCAATAAACATGATCAAATCATATTCATGCTCAACGCAAACACCAAATAACATTTATTTAGGTTTAACACTAATCCCGAAAGTATAGAGAGTGTGCGATGATGATCATATCAATCTTGGAACCATTTCCAATACACATCGTCATTTCACCCTTAACTAGTCTCTGTTCATTCTGCAACTCCTGTTTCGAGTTACTATTCTTAGCAACTGAACTAGTATCAAATACTGAGGGGTTGCTATAAACACTAGTAAAGTACACATCAATAACATGTATATCAAATATACCTATGTTCACTATGCCATCCTTCTTATCCGCCAATTACTTGGGGTAGTTCCGCTTCTAGTGATCAGTTCCTTTGCAGTAGAAGCACTTAGTCTCAGGCTTAGGTCCAGACTTGGGCTTCTTCACTTGAGCAGCAACTTGCTTACCGTTCTTCTTTAAGTTCCCCTTCTTTCCTTTGCCCCTTTTCTTGAAACTAGTGGTCTTGTCAACCATCAACACTTGATCTTTTTCTTGATTTCTACCTTCGTTAATTTCAGTATCACGAAGAGCTTGGGAATCGTTTTCCGTTATCCCTTGCATATTATAGTTCATCACGAAGTTCTAGTAACTTGGTGATGGTGACTAGAGAATTCTGTCAATCACTATTTTATCTGGAAGATTAACTCCCACTTGATTCAAGCGATTGTAGTACCCAGACAATCTGAGCACATGCTCACTGCTTGAGCTATTCTCCTCCATCTTTTAGCTAGAGAACTTGTTGGAGACTTCATATCTCACAACTCGGGTATTTGCTTGAAATATTAACTTCAACTCCTGGAACATCTCATATGGTCCATGACATTCAAAACGTCTTTGAAGTCCCGATTCTAAGCTGTTTAAGCATGGTGCACTAAACTATCAAGTAGTCATCATATTGAGCTAGCCAAACGTTCATAACATCTGCATTTGCTCCTGCAATAGGTCAGTCACCTAGCGGTGCATCTAGGACATAATTCTTCTGTGCAGCAATGAGGATAAACCTTAGATCACGGATCCAATCCGCATCATTGCTACTAACATCTTTCAACTTAGTTTTCTCTAGGAACATATCAAAAATAAAACGGGGAAGCAATAACGCGAGCTATTGATCTACAATATAGATATGCAAATACTATCAGGACTAAGTTCATGATAAATTAAAGTTCAATTAATCATATTACTTAAGAACTCCCACTTAGAAAGACATCCCTCTAATCTTCTAAGTAATCACGTGGTCCAAATCAACTAAACCATAACCGATCATCACATGAAATGGAGTAGTTTTCAATGGTGAACATCACTATGTTGATCATATCTACTATATGATTCACGCTCGACCTTTCGGTCTCAGTGTTCCGAGGCCATATCTGCATATGCTAGGCTCATCAAGTTTAACCTGAGTATTCTGCGTGTGCAAAACTGGCTTGCACCCGTTGTAGATGGACGTAGAGCTTATCACACCCGATCATCATGTGGTGTCTGGGCACAACGAACTTTGGCAACGGTGCATACTCGGGGAGAACACTTTTATCTTGAAATTTAGTGAGAGATCATCTTATAATGCTACCGTCAATCAAAGCAAGATAAGATGCATAAAAGATAAACATCACATGCAATCAATATAAGTGATATGATATGGCCATCATCATCTTGTGCTTGTGATCTCCATCTCCGAAGCACCGTCATGATCACCATCGTCACCGGCGCGACACCTTGATCTCCATCGTAGCATCATTGTCATCTCGCCAATCTTATGCTTCCACGACTATCGCTACCGCTTAGTGATAAAGTAAAGCATTACAGGGCGATTGCATTGCATACAATAAAGCGACAACCATATGGCTCTTGCCAGTTGCCGATAACTCGGTTACAAAACATTATCGTCTCATACAATAAAATTTAGCATCATGTCTTGACCATATCACATCACAACATTGTAACACCCTCGATGCGGCTATATCTCCTACGTGTCGAAGCACGACTTAGAGGCATAACCGCATTGAAAGCAATGTCGCAAGTAAGGCAATCTTCACAACATCCCATGTAAATAGATAATAAAAGGGGAAGGTACATAGTTGGCTTACACTCGCCACGTCAACCAAAGTACATAAATAGCATTACATCATCCAATCGCTCATGGCCTGACTACGGTGCCAAAATAAAAGATCAACCCAACATGCGACACGGTCCCGATCGCCCCAACTGGGCACCACTACTGATCATCAGGGAAAGACACATAGTAACGGCGTGAGTCCTCGTCGAACTCCCACTTGATCTCAAGCGCGTCATCTGGAACGGAGTCATCTGGCCCTGCATCTGGATTGGAAGTAATCTGTGAGCCACGGGGGACTCAGCAATCTCACACCCTCGCGATCAAGACTATTTAAGCTCATAGGTAAGGCAAGGTAATATGTGGAGCTGCAGCAAGCGACTAGCATATATGGTGTCTAACCTGTTCGCAAAAGAGAGCGAGAAGAGAAGGCAAAGCGCGAACGAAGAACTTTTATTTTGGTTGATAGAGCTCAGGGGCATATCATGCACACATTAATCATGGCAAAAATGACAAATAGCTATTTGGTGCAGCAGATCTGACACTTAACTCGAATAGCACTCTTCCAACAGCATTTCGGGCATCAAGATGAGCTCAAATGAAAATGATGCAATGAGATGAAATGATGTACTCTCTGAGACGAACATTTTGATATGCTACACTCCCAAAACGGAGCTACGGATGCACAAAAATAGCATGATGAACATAGCAAATTATTAGGGTTTCGGGGATAAAAAGTCAACCGTCCGGATATTTAGATCTGAGATCTGGCCGGGCACGCAAAACGAGGATCACCGGCCGGATCTGAAGAACTCGCCAGAGTAGGAGGTCTTCGTCGCCGGGGAGGGAGGAGGAGGCGCGGGGCAGCGATGGAGTTGGTGCAGACGGCGGCGGGGCTCGGCTCCCGCGGTGCGGGCGCGCGGCGGCGAGGTCCGGCCGGTGTCGGGCGGTGGCCGGCGCGGTGCGGCACGGCGGGGCTCCGCCGGCGGAGAGGCGGTGCGCGGGCGGCAGCGGCCGGATCCGAGGAAGACGGCAGCGGGGCGCGGGCGTGAGGCGGCGGAGGAGATGGGCCTCGGGGGCCCTCCCCGGGCCGAGCGGGCCGGCGGCGGGAGGAGATGCGGCTGCATCACGTGGCGTCGTCTGGTAGGTTCGGGCGAGCGGCGGACGTTTTCCGGTCCGAAACGGACGCGTCCGGCGGCGGAGAGAGTGGATTTTTAGGGTTTCGGGAGAGGGGAACCGAGAATTTCGGAGGAGGGTCTATTTATAGGCATAGAGGGAGCTAGGAGTGTCCAAATGAGGTGCGGTTTTCGGCCACGCGATCGTGATCGAACGCTCTAGATGATGGAGGGGTTTTGGTGGGTTTTGGGCCAAATTGGAAGGGTGTTGGGCTGCAACACACACGAGGCCTTCTCGGTCCCTCAACTAACCGTTGGAGCATCAAACGAAGTCCAAATGGTACGAAACTTGACAGGCGGTATACCGGTAGGAAACCAAGGCCGCTTGGCAAGTCTCGGTCCAATCCGGAAATGTTTAACCCCCACACATGAGAAGAAGGTAGAAATGACCACCGGAGGAGAACGGAGCGCCGGAATGCAAAACGGACAACGGGGAAAATGCTCGGATGCATGAGACGAACACGTATGCAAATGTAATGCACATGATGACATGATATGAGATGCATGACAACGACAACAACACACGGAGACAAAAACCCGAACCCGAGGAAATAAATAACTTAGCGCCGGAAACGACAAGAGTTGGAGTATATATTAGGTAAATTACATCCGGGGTGTTACAAACATGCCCTGCAAAAACAAGTTAGGCGTCCTCTACTTTGTTGTTGCAAGTTTTACGTGGCTGCTACGGGCTTAGCAAGAACCATTCTTACCTACGCATCAAAACCACAACGATAGTTTGTCAAGTTGGTGCTATTTTAACCTTTGCAAGGACTAGGCGTAGCCACACTTGGTTCAACTAAAGTTGGAGAAACCGACACCCGCCAGCCACTTGTGTGCAAAGCACGTCGGTAGAACCAGTCTCGCATAAGCGTACGCGTAATGTCGGTCTGGGCCGCTTCATCCAACAATACCGCCGAACCAAAGTATGACATGCTGGTAAGCAGTATGACTTATATCGCCCACAACTCACTTGTGTTCTACTCGTGCATATGACATCTACGCATAAAACCTGGCTCGGATACCACTGTTGCGGAACGTAGTAATTTCAAAAAAAAATCCTACACACACGCAAGATCATGGTGATGCATAGCAATGAGAGGGGAGAGTGTTGTCCACGTACCCTCGTAGTCCGAAAGCGGAAGCGTTAGCACAACACGGTTGATGTAGTCGTACGTCTTCACGATCCGACCGATCAAGTACCGAACGTACAACACCTCCGAGTTCTGCACACATTCAACTTGATGACGTCCCTCAAACTCCAATCCAGCTGAGTGTTGAGGGAGAGTTTCGTAAGCACGATGGCGTGGTGACGATGATGATGTTCTACCGACGCAGGGCTTCACCTAAGCACCGCTACGATATGATCGAGGTGGAGTATGGTGAAGAGCGGCACCACACACGTCTAAGAGATCAAGAGATCAATTGTTGTGTCTTTGGGGTGCCCCTGCCCCCGTATATAAAGGAGTGGAGGAGGGGGAGGGCCGGCCCTCTCTATGGCGCGCCCTAGGGGAGTCCTACTCCCACCGGGAGTAGGATTCCCCCTTTCCTAGTAGAACTAGGAGCCCTTCCAAGTAGTAGGAGTAGGAGGGAAGGAAAGGGAAGGGAAAAGGACAAGGAAGGAAGGGGGGCCCCCTCCCTAGTCCAATTCGGACCAGCCCATGGGGAGGGGTGAGGCCACCCTTTGAGGCCTTTCTCTCCTTTCCCGTATGGCCCATTAAGGCCCAATACGAATTCCCGTAACTCCCCGGTACTTCCAAAAATACCCGAATCACTCGGAACCTTTTCGATGTCCGAATATAGTCGTCCAATATATCGATCTTTACGTCTCGACCATTTCGAGACTCCTCGTAATGTCCCCGATCTCATCCGGGACTCCGAATTCCTTCGGTACACCAAAACACATAAACTCATAATATAACCGTCATCGAACTTTAAGCGTGCGGACCCTACGGGTTCGAGAACTATGTAGACATGACCGAGACACGTCTCCGGTCGATAACCAATAGCGGAACCTGGATGCTCATATTGGCTCCCACATATTCTACGAAGATCTTTATCGGTCAAACCGCATAACAACACACATTGTTCCCTTTGTCATCGGTATGTTACTTGCCCGAGATTCGATCGTCGGTATCTCAATACCTAGTTCAATCTCGTTACTGGCATGTCTCTTTACTCGTTCCGTAATACATCAACCCGCAACTAACTCATTAGTTGCAATGCTTGCAAGGCTTAAGTGATGTGCATTACGAGTGGGCCCAGAGATACCTCTCCGACAATCGGAGTGACAAATCATAATCTCGAAATACGCCAACCCAACAAGTACCTTCGGAGACACCTGTAGAGCACCTTTATAATCACCCAGTTACGTTGTGACGTTTGGTAGCACACAAAGTGTTCCTCCGGTAAACGGGAGTTGCATAATCTCACAGTCATAGGAACAAGTATAAGTCATGAAGAAAGCAATAGCAACAAACTAAACGATCAAGTGCTAAGCTAACGGAATGGGTCAAGTCAATCACATCATTCTCCTAATGATATGATCCCATTAATCAAATGACAACTCATGTCTATGGTTAGGAAACATAACCATCTTTGATCAACGAGCTAGTCAAGTAGAGGCATACTAGTGACACTCTGTTTGTCTATGTATTCACACATGTATTATGTTTCCGGTTAATACAATTCTAGCATGAATAATAAACATTTATCATGATATAAGAAAATAAATAATAACTTTATTATTGCCTCTAGGGCATATTTCCTCCAGTATCAGCTGAAGCCTTCGTGACGTCAGCGAGTGAGGCGCGCGCCGGATTGGACCGTAAGCCTACGCTTGTATTAAGGGGGCTAGGTCTGCTTCCGGCCGCGTACGCAATGTGCGGGGTGTGCAATGGGCGATGGGCCCAGACCCCTGCATGCATAGGATTTAGACCGGCGTTCTGACCTCTCTGTTGAGCCTAGGTAGGGCTGCGACGTGTTGATCTTCTGAGGCTGGGCATGACCCAGGAAAGTGTGTCCGACCAAAGGGGATCGAGCGTGTTGGGATATGTGGTGCACCCATGCAGGGAAGTTTATGTATTCGAATAGCCGTGTCCCTCGGTACAAGGACGACCCAAAGTTGTACCTTGACCTTATGACAACTAGAACCAGATACTTAATAAAATACACCCTTCCAAGTGCCAGATATAACTCAGTGACCGCTCTCTCATAGGGCGACGAGGGGAGGATCGCCGGGTAGGATTATGCCATGCGATGATACTTGGTTAACTTACCATCTACTCTCTTCTTCTGCTTCAAGATGGAGGTTGGCAAAAGCGTAGTCTTCGATAGGACTAGCTATCCCCCTCTTATTCTGGCATTTTGCAGTTCAGTCCACATATACTACCCCTTTCATTGATACCAATGCATATGTAGTGTAGCTCCTTGCTTGTGAGTACTTTGGATGGGTACTCACGGTTGCTTTGCTCCCCCTTTTCCCCCTTTCTTTACCCAGTTATTGCGACCAGACATTGGAGTCCAGGAGCCATACGCCACCATCCACGATGACTCCTACTACACTGGAGGTGCCTACTAGTACGTGCAGGCCACTGACGACGATCAGGAGTAGTATAGGAGGATCCCGGGCAGGAGGCCTGCGCCTCTTTCGATCTGTATCCCAGTTTGTGCTAGCCATCTTATGGCAACTTGTTTAACTTATGTCTGTACTCAGATATTATTACTTCCGCTGACTCGTCTATGACCGAGCTCTTGTATTCAAGCCCTCGAGGCCCCTGGCTTGTAATATGATGCTTGTATGACTTATTTTATTTTTAGAGTTGTGTTGTGATATCTTCCCGTGAGTCCCTGATCTTGATCTTACATGTTTGCGTGTAAGATTAGTGTATGATTGGATTGAGGGCATCACAAGTTGGTATCAGAGCCAACTGCATGTAGGAATCCCCCTTCCACAACTCCTTAGCCTAAGACGAGTCTAGACATTGCAAAACTTTTACTAACATGGTTGTGTGCCTTACGGGCCCACGTCGCCATTGGGTGGTATTAAGATCTTTTATTTCTCGTCTATACTCTGGGATTCTGATCTCTCTTCTAGTCGGGTTAAATGATTTTACTAACTCTGACTCTAGGTTCTCATATTACTTTCTCCCGGAGAGCCCCTCACTCCAGATGATTACTTGGTGCACCAGAAGATTCCGAAGATACTATCTGATGTTCTCTCGAGACTTTGTGACCATCGCTTTTGCTATTCCCGACCACCGATAAATCCTTAAGGATAACTACTTACACTTTTCGCTCATACCTTCGTACCCAGTTGCCCTTGTTATTACTTGATACCCTGAAAAATTATCCGATATTCCGAGAATTCTTTCTGTCTACTATTTTGTTGCTCTTTTCCGCATTACTACCCCTACGGAAAATTCCTCATACTTGCTGAGTGTCCTCTCATTCCCAGTTGTTCATGTGTTTCACAAAAGTCTTCGAAGTCCCATTCAATCTTCCGAAAATCCTGAGCAGCCTATTGCTCTTAAAATTCTCGCTTGCTTACACTATGGTTAATCCCATATGTCTCGTAATCTTAATGGCATCCCTTGTCATTATCATTTTGAGTCTTTTGATTCAATATGTTGCGAATGCTCGCAATCCTCAATCATATCCTAGAATTCATCCTTCTATCTCAGACGTCATTTTAAGCATGGGCTGGATATCGACTAATCAGATTACCATCGACTGAACCCCTAAGCCTACGCAACTTATCCATCCTTAAGCAGAGCGTTTGCTTCTGATCCTTTGATTGGAAATCATAATTCTTTTGCATTTGAGCTTTGATTCAGTCAATTGTTTCTATAGTCTGATCTCCTTGCATTTTTTCTTTGGTTGAGTACTGATGCTCACATCATATCCCTTGAGGACCACTGGATCCTTTGTTGGATTTTATCCGATAGCGTCCTTCATATTCAATCACTTTGGAAGTTCTTTCTCTAATTTATAATGCCATTGGTAAATCCTATCCTCTAATTGGCCATTCATGCTCTGCTTTTGAGTTGGTGATAATTACTCTTGAACTTGTGGTATATGTTCCTAAGATGCCCTGATGGGTTGAACCAACGCCTTCCCTAATCTATGTGAACCCGGAAGATTTCACGGGTCATACTTATCTGGTATTGCACCAGGTAAAACTTTCAACAACTAATGACATATTCGAAAAATGAGAAGTGAATGGAAGGTTATACATTGAAGAAGTGGGAGTCGACCTTGAACTTTGCATTCATGCCCATGGACACGATGCAGATCTTAGCATGGAAGCTTCTCATAAAATAGTTAACCCCTTGTTATAAGTTCTTGTATCTGTGGTTTGATCATCTACAATTGTGCTTCTGACCATATTGTTCCCCTTTGACCCCTTTTGTCGGACAAGTTAAAGTACTTGTGTTCTGTAGGTCAATGCATCCGTCCAACCCTTACTTTGGTCTACCATCGAGTATTACACTCTGGTATCTTGAGAATATCATGGAACAACATAACTTCTTATGGGTTCTTCATGAACTGTTATTTCTCACCGATTCCAATTTTCTTGGGTTCTGGGTTGTTGTCAACAGAGAACACCGAATAGTGAATTGAGCCCGCACTCTGATTCAATAACTCTAAGTAATTTTTTTTGCTTACGAGTTTAATAATCATTCAAGTCATCCCAAGCCTGGTCGGCTATATCATTATCGTGCTAAATTTTAACTGTGCTACCTGGTCCTTCCTCCCGAAGCACAATTTTCGACGATGAGCTAAGCTTATGTCGATCTTCCTCATCATATCCTTTCGCCTTGAAAAACAAGCTTGATTTCGAGTATGTGTCCTACCCTTGGTTCCAATAACCTTTTGCTTCATCATTCCTTGACTTGATGTCATCGCCGATCGATTACACCTGCATGAAATCTCTCAAGATTCTTGACAAATATGTCGTGATCATCATCAACATTCTAAGCTCTTCCAGGATATCAATTGAATTCATGATGAGAAATACCATCCTTGCCCTCGATGATTTGTGTTATCATCGATAGCTTTATTGCCCTCCTTCCAACACAAACTTGTTCATGTCTTGTGAAGTACCTTGAGTTCCTTTCTATCTAGCTGGTGTTATGATCTACCTTGGAGTATTACCATCTTTTATGTCAAGAATGTTGTGAGAATTGCTCCACCTCTGAAGAATTCTTGATATAGTAATACCTCTCACCATATGCGTTCATTTCTTGGCCCCCGTGTTGTTTCTAACCGGAATACCGACAATTGAACTATGAAGTGTGAATTCTAAATTTCTAGAAACCCTATTACTTTGGAGTTAATGGTCGATATCATTCTAACTTTGATCTGGCTACTTGATCCATAATTCCAGGTGCATTTTCGATCAATTTTCAACTATATATGTTTTCCTCGAGCATACATCATTATATTATTTGATCTAACAAATGTTATCTCCTTGTTCACATAATTGTGGAGATCTATCTTTTTGGAAATCTCGATGAATTGTCGCTGAGTCCATCAGCCACCTCCTTATCCTCTCCTTGGTTTAATGATGAACTCTTGTTTCGGAACTCACTTCCATAGTTCATCTCCCGAGAACCTTACAGTATCATCTCATCAATTTGTGTTGCACCTTTTCTTCTCAGGCATCCCGAGTCTGAGGTATCCTGGCACTAATTAGATCTGAATCTCGGTCAGATATGATGGTTGGGTCATATTTCCAAGAGTTATAACATTGGTCTTTATATGACCCGGTAAGGTGATGTCATGCCTAGCACACCTGGCTGGAGGACCTATTGTTATAGTTTCCATTTTAGCAAAGTTAACCATTCTTCCATGAGGAAATTGTAAGACTTATTCTGTAAGTTGTTCCTGATGAATTCTTTGTGTATCCAAAATCTAACCTTTACATGATGACCATGTCAATGCTATCTCGAAGCATGTATGTGGTACTCCTATCATCAATAAGAACATTTGAAGCACAATGCTAAATTTTCTTTATCAATTATTCAAACACTGTTGTTTGGGTAATGTCTTGAAATTCCTCTCCCCTTACCTAAATGGTTTTCTACTTCTATCATGTCATGGATATCATGCTATGTTTGTCCTTGGGAAGGATATACTTCTGAAATATGTGTTTAAACACATCATTGTTTTGTTTAAATTGATAATCATATTATCCTTTCCATTGTTTGGTTTAACTTTTCTTGAGGTCTATATGATCTAAGCAGTAATATTCTCCTGCTTATGTAAACACCTCGGTGTATAATTCTGTCAGCAAGACCCTGTTACTATTGTTGATGACATTTCGGTAGCCACCGATGAACGAGAACTTTGGCTAATGGTTCTCTTCGTCCCTCGCCCTTGGTACCGACATTTCTGCCAACATAACTGACAGAATATCCTCTAACATGCCTTACTACCATGACCGTGTAAGCTGCCAGCACCCTTCCTACTTCTAACCCACATGGTGGGCCCATAACCCATAGTTTCACATGATCGAAACCTGACTCTCCTGTACACCCTTGTTTCCAAAATATTCCTCACGGTTGGCTTTGTATGTAGCTCATGAACCACCTTCCTAGAGATGACCTACTTTAGTATCAAACACAATATTTAACTTCGTTGGCTGAACCCCTCTCACTTCTGATTAGGCATCGAACGACTGCCTGCCCGCTCGAAACTTCTCATGATACCTCCTCACTTTGCTCTCGATAATGTCTTAAGTTTCAATTCGAGAGTTACTTTCTGCCACCTTCCCTGATGTTATCTACTAGATAATAAAACATTGTAGTGGTTCGTTCTTCCATAATACCCCCTTATCCTTTTGTAAGTATGATGGAGTTCCCGAAGGAAGACAACTTCATCATGATGCATTGGAATAAAGAATTGAAGACATCAACGAAAGGGATTAACTTCTTTGAGAAGATCCGTTAGAATATCGTAGCCAGAACTTTCCCCCTTACTCCCCTCTTAAATCTCGGGACGAGATTTCTTGTAGTGGAGGAGAATTGTGACGCCCGGATAATTAGACTATAGTAATTCCCTGCTAATGATGCCACGTCACCTCTGTCACTATAGTTAATCTCGGATAGTTCAAAAGTGATTCAAATTTAAAAATGTATTAAAGGTAAGCAACAAAAGTTTTCAAACTTTAAAACTAGAATGTCTGGGTTGTGCCAAGTAATGCAAAGTTAATTGTGGTGATGAAACCCCACTTTTATAAATTGTTTTAATACTATAAAATGATTAAAACAGTAGTTGAAACGATTAAATAAGTGCCTTTGATATTTTATAAAATGATAAACTGTTTATTTTTGACGTAGAACTTTTTAAGGTAGTGGGTTATTTTGAAACACTATTTTTGAAGCTATTGTCATACTTTACTAAACTAAAATAAAGTGTAACTAAAATAAAACAGAAAAGAATAAACGAAAGGAAAAGAACAAATCAAAAAAGGAAACCTCCCTCTCCCTGGGCCAGCCGACCCAAAAGGCCAGCCCAGTCTGCCACTCCCTCAGCCAGGCCGGCCCACCCCGCACCTCCCCTGGCCTATATGGCCCCCTTGCTCCCCCCGAAACCCTAAAACCGCTACCCCCACGACCCCCTCACTCCTCCCACTCCCCTCGATCTGGATCGGGGATCCACCCCGATGACCACGTCTCGCGCCCCGGACGACCGCGCCCGGCGCCCCTGACGATAGCGCCCGTCCTCGACGGCGCCCCGCCCCGTCACCGGACCTCCTCGTCCCCCTCCTTCCTCGCACGTCGCCCGCCCGTGGCCTTTGCCTCGTTGACGCCATCGCCGAACGCCGCCACATCACCACGCTGTCGCCGTCGCATCCCCAACCTCCTCCTTGGCGGCTCACCTCGAGCCACACCGCCCTGTACCCCGGCAACGCCGGTAAGGCCCTGTTCGCCCTCCCTCGCTTCCCTGCCTGTGTGCGTCCCTCTCGTGGTCACCGCACCCACGACCACGCTCCGGTCGTGCTCTCGCAGCCACTGGTCGCGCCACGCAGTCCCCCCTGCATTGTTGCGTGAGTGTGCTCGCCCATCCGGTTGCGCCTCCCGTCGCGGCGCCCCTCACCGTCGAACCGCCCCTGGCCGCCTCCCTGGCACCGGCGCTTCGTCCTGCCCCCTTCTCCCTGTTGACGCGCACTGCCTGCAGTGGCCGCCGCCGCCCGCCGTTCCGCTTCCCCCATGCGGCGCCGCCCGGGTCCGGCTTCGCTGGCCGTCGGTCACGCCGGCCAAATGCCACGCGTGGCCACGCGCTCGCCTTTGCGCCCTCCCCCGCTTGCCTCCCATCGCCGCCTTCCGTTGCGCGTCGGCCCACGCCCGCCACTGCCCTCCCGCTGGTGTCCCCCTCCGGTGAACGCCCGCGCCGCGCCGCTGACCACGCGCCAGCTCCGGCTCCCATCTGCGGCTGCTCGGCCCTCTCCTGGGTCGGGCGCCCGCAGCGCCCAGCGCCCATGCTCGGTATGGCCTCTGGGCCACTGTCCAACAGGGCCCACACCTCGAACAAAAAAAGAGAATTAAATAAAAATATATAAATAATTAAATAATTAAAAATAATTAAAATATTAATTAATTGAATTAACTTAATTAATTATGTTTAATTAAGCTAATTAACTAGTGTTAATTAATTAAACAGTAATTAGATTAGTTAAACCCTAATTAGAATAAAGAGAGTATGACATGCGGGACCCACACGTGAGTTTGACCCAGTCAATGCCCTGTTGACTGCTGACGTCATGATGACGCCAACAAACACTATTCTGGATAATTTTGAATTAAAATAATTAAAGAAATCCTAAAAATGATTTAAATCTTTTAAAATTAATATAAAATAAACCGTAGCTCGGATGGAAAAACTTTGTACATGAAAGTTGCTCAGAACGACGAGACGAGTCCGAATACGCAGCCCGTTCATCCGCCACACATCCCTATCATGGAGAACATGCAACTTTCCCCCTTCGGTTCATCTGTCTGAAAGCACGAAACACGGGGGATAATTTCCCGGATGTTTCCCCCCTTCGGCGGTATCACCTCTTACTGCGTTAGGGCACACCTGGCACCATTAATTTTCATGACATGCATCTATATGCATATGTTTGCATCGTATTCATTGTTTCTTCCCCCTCTTCTCTCCGGTAGCCTACGAGACTAACGCCGCTGCTGGTGCCCCGATCGGCTACATTGTTGACGACCCCAACTTGCCAGAGCAACCAGGCAAGCCCCCCCTTGATCACCAGATATCGCCTATTCTTCTCTCTACTGCTTGCATTAGAGTAGCATAGCATGTTACTGCTTTCCATTAATCCTATCATGATGCATAGCCTGTCTTTGCTACTACTGTTGTTACCTTTGCCTGCAATCCTAAATGCTTACTATAGGATGCTAGTATTCCATCAGTGGCTCTACATTCTTGTCCGTCTGCCATGCTATACTATCGGGCTGTGGTCACTAGGGAGGTGATCACGGGTATATACTTATATGCATATACATGATACATGTGATGACTAAAGACGGGTCGGCTCATAGAGTACCCGCGAGTGATTCACAGATTGGGGGCTAAAAGGACCTTTGTCCCAACGGCCCTCTGGGGGATCTTTGTGGCGGCACGACAGGGCAGGTTGAGACCACCTAGGAGAGAGGTGGGCCTGGCACTGGTCGGCGTCCACGGTTACATCAATTGACACGCTTAACGAGATCTTGATATTTGATCTGAGTATGGCCACTGGCCTATAAGCACTAACCAACAACGCGGGAACAGTTATGAGCACTCGATGTCGTGGTATCAGCTGAAGCCTTTGTGATGTCAGTGACTGAGCGGCGCGCGCCGGATTGGACCGTAAGCCTGCGCTTGTATTAAGGGGGCTAGGTCTGCTTCCGGCCGTGTACGCAACGTGCATGTGTGCAATGGGCGATGGGCCCAGACCCCTGCGCGCATAGGATTTAGACCGGCATGCTGACCTCTCTGTTGAGCCTAGGTAGAGCTGTGATGTGTTGATCTTCCGAGCCCGGGCATGACCCAGGAAAGTGTGTCCGGCCAAAGGGGATCGAGCGTGTTGGGAAATGTGGTGCACCCCTGTTGGAAGTTTATCTATTCGAATAGTCGTGTCCCTTGGTAAAAGGACGACCCATAGTTGTACCTTGACCTTATGACAACTAGAACAGGATACTTAATAATATACACCCTTCCAAGTGCTAGATACAACCCAGTGATCGCTCTCTCACAGGGCGACGAGTGGTGGATCGCCGGGTAGGATTATGCTATGCGATGATACTTGGTTAAGTTACCATCTACTCTCTTCTTCTGCTTCAAGATGGAGGTTGCCAGAAGCATAGTCTTCGATAGGACTAGATATCCCCCTCTTATTCTGGCATTCTGCAGTTCAATCCACATATACTACCCCTTTCATTGATACCAATTCATATGTAGTGTAGCTCCTTGCTTGCGAGTACTTTGGATGAGTACTCACGGTTGCTTTGCTCCCCCTTTTCCCCTTTCTATACCCGGTTGTTGCGAGCAGACGTTGGAGTCCAGGAGCTAGACACCACCGTCGACGATGACTCCTACTACACTGGAGGCGCCTACTACTACGTGCAGGACGCTAACGACGATCAGGAGTAGTTTAGGAGGATCCCAGGCAGGAGGCCTGCGCCTCTTTCGATCTGTATCCCAATTTGTGCTAGCCATCGTATGGCAACTTGTTTAACTTATGTCTGTACTCAGATATTGTTGCTTCTGCTGACTCGTCTATGATCAAGCTCTTGTATTCGAGCCCTCGAGGCCCCTGGCTTTTAATATGATGCTTGTATGACTTATTTTTTTAGAGTTGTGTTGTGATATCTTCCTGCGAGTCCATGATCTTGATCGTACACGTTTGCGTGTATGATTAGTGTACGATTAATCGAGGGCATCACAAGTTGGTATCAGAGCCAACTGCCTGTATGAATCCCCCTTCCACACTCCTTGGCCGAAGTCGAGTCTAGACATTGCAAAACTTTTACTAACATGGTTGTGTGCCTTACAGGCCCACGTCTCCATTGGGTAGTATTAAGATATTTTATTTCTCATCTATGCTCTAGGATTCTGATCTCTCTTCTAGTCGGGTTAAATGATTTTACTAACTCTGACTCTAGGTTCTCATAATTACTTTCTCCCGGAGAGCCCCTCACTCCAGATGATTACTTGGTGCACCAGAAGATTCCGAAGATACTATCTGATGTTCTCTCGAGACTTTGTGACCACCGCTTTTGCTATTCCCGACCATAGATAAATCCTTAAGGATAACTACTTACACTTGTCGCTCATACCTTTGTACCCAGTTGCCCTTGTTATTACTTGATAGCCTGAAAAATTATCTGATATTCCGAGAATCCTTTATGTCTACTGCTTTGCAGCTCTTTTCCGCATTACTACCCCTACGGATAATTCCTCGCACTTGCTGAGTGTCCGCTCATTCCCAGCTGTTCATGTGTTTCAAAAAAGTCTTCGAAGTCCCATTCAATCTTCCGAGAATCCTGAGTAGCCTATTGCTCTTAAAATTCTCGCTTGCTTGCACTATGGTTAATCCCATATGTCTCGTAATCTTAATGGCATCCCTTGTCATTATCATTTTGAGTCTGTTAATTCAATATGTTGCGAATGCTCGCAATCCTCAATCAGATCCTAGAATTCATCCTTCTGGCTCAGACGTCATTTTAAGCATGGGCTGGATATCGACCAATCAGATTGCCATTGACTGAACCCCTAAGCCTACACAACTTATCCATTCTAAATAAGAGCGTTTGCTTCTGATCCTTTGATTGGAAATCATAATTCTTTTGCATTTGAGCTTTGATTCAGTCAGTTGTTTCTATAGTCTGATCTCCTCGCATTTTTTCTCTGGTTGAGTACCGATGCTCACATCAGATCCCTTGAGGACCACCGGATCCTTCGTTGGATTTTATCTGATAGTGTCCTTCATATTCAATCACTTTGGAAGTTCTTTCTCTAATGTATAATGCCATTGGTAAATCCTATCCTCTGATTGGCCATCCATGCTCTGCTTTTGAGCTGGTGATAATTACACTTGAAACTTGTGGTATATGTTCCTAAGATGCCCTGATGGGTTGAACCAACACCTTCCCTAATCTATTGAACCCGAAAGATTTCACGGGTCATACTTATCTGGTATTGCACCAGGTAAAACTTTCAACAACTAATGACATATTTGAAAAACGAGAAGTGATTGGAAGGTTATACATTGAAGAAGTGGGAGTCGACCTTGGACTTTGCGTTCCTGCCCATGGACACGATGCAAATCGTATCATGGAAGCTTCTCGTAAAATAGTTACCCCCTTGTTATAAGTTCTTGTATGTGTGGTTTGATCATCTACAATTGTGGTTCTGACCATATTGTTCCCCTTTGACCCCTTTTGTCGGACAAGTTAAAGTACTTGTCTTCTATAGATCAATGCATCTATTGAACCCTTACTTTGGTCTACCATTGAGTATTACACTCTGGTATCTTGAGAATACCATGGAACTGCATAACTTCTTATGGGTTCTTCATCAACTGTTATTTCTCACCGATTCCAATTTTCCTGGGTTCTGGGTTGTCATCAACCGAGAACACCTAATAGTGAATCGAGTCCGCACTCTGATTCAATAACTCTAAGTAATTTTCGTTGCTTACGAGTTTAATAATCCTTCAAGTCATCCCAAGCCTGATCGGCTATATCATTATCATGCTAAATTTTAACTATGCTACCTGGTCCTTCCTCCCGGAGCACAATTTTCGACGATGAGCTTAGCTTATGTCGATCTTCCTTGTCATATCCTTTTGCCTTGAACAACAAGCTTGATTTCGAGTATGTGTCCTACCCTTGGTTCCAATAACCTATCGCTTCATCATTCCTTTGACTTGATGTCATCGCCGATCGATTACACTTGCATGAAGACACCTTTGTGATAGGTTTGATCTTGCGGCGCTCAATCTCAGAGACGGAAAGGGACATGACAAGTATTTGTATCATTGTCATTAAGGATAAAAATGGGATTTATTCATATTAATTGGGTTTACTTTGTCAACATCATCATCTTTCTTAAGGCATTACTCCGTTCTTTATGAACTTAATACTCTAGAGGCATGTTGGATAACGATCGATGTCTGGAGTAATAGTAGTAGATGTAGGCAGGAGTCGATCTACATGTCTTAGACATAATGCCTATATACATGATCATTGCCTTGAATACCGTCATTACTATGCGCTTTTTCTATCAATTGCCCAACAGTAATATGTTTACCCACCTTATGTTATGTATAAGGGAGAAGCCTCTAGTGAAAACTATGGCCCCCGGGTCTATCTTTATCATATATTAAAATCCAAAACTAGCTTGCTGGAATTTATTTACCGTTATTTTTGTGTGTGTTTTTGTTTATTAACTATCAGTACAAGATTTGATCATTGCAAATAAACGCCAAGAGATTGACAACCCCTTGTTTGTGTTGGGTGCAAGCATTTGTTCTTTTGTGTGTAGGTGATGTTCACGAGGTCTTGCATGGTTCTCCTATTGGATTGATTACCTCGGTTCTTAACCGAGGGAAATATTTATCTCTACTGTACTGCATCATCCTCTCCTCTTCGAGAAAATCCCAATGCAACTCACAAGCGGCATGGAGATGATAAGAAACGGAAAATGCATTGGAAAAAGTGGGCGAAAATAGCGATTCCAAAACATGATGGTGGGATGGGATTCAAGGACCTTGAGCTTTTTAATAAAGAAATGCTTACTAAAAAAATTGGAGACTAGTAGCTTATTATGACTCCTTCTGTACAAAAGTATTGAAAGGGAAATAATTCCATGCAACTGATCTTATGTCTGTTACTAAGAAGAAGAAGAACTCGTTGTACACCTGGCGAGCCATTCTTCATGGAAGGGATGCCCTGAGATTACGCTTGATCAAGAGGGTCGGAGATGGAAACAATATTCGTATTTGGGAGGACCCCTGGATTCCTGACAATCCTTGCTTGAAGTCAATACTTAAGCCGATGAATGCTAATGCGGTTTTGGTGGAGGACCTCTTTGATCATGGTACTGGTTTGTGGAACATACAAGCTTTGCAAGAAAACTTGATTCCTTATGATATGGAGAAGGTTCAATGAATTCCTATGGTTTGTCTCGAGGAGGACATGTGGTCCTGACAGCTAGAGAAATGTGGCAACTTCATGGTCAGGTCAGCTTACCGGGCTATCCTAGCAGCCAAACCGAACTCCATTGCATCTAGTTCATCTGCTTCTTGTAAATCCCACTGGAAGAAATTCTAGAGGATGCCAATACCAGCAAAAGTTCGCAACTTCTGGTGGAGATTGATCAAAAAGTTCATACCTTGTCACGCTGTTCTTTATGATAGGCACATGGAACCAGTAAATTTTTGCCATGTCTATGCTAGGGAGGAAACCATCGCTCATGTTCTGTGTGAGTGCACCTGGGCAAAATTATTTTGGATAGAAGTGACGAAATGGTGGGGAGTGAAAATTTCAAAGCTCTCTGCTTCATGGGAAATTGACATGTTGTACCATGATTTCATCACAACAGACTCAACATCAATCATTTTATGTGGAGCCTGGTCTGTGTGGTCTTCTAGAAATTGTAGAGAACATGGGGAGAGTGAGCCTTCTGTATCTAATTCGGTTAGATGGATCATGGACCTGACTCTCGATCTATCCATCAGTGGGAAGGAAAATTCTAAGAACAGGGGAAGGAGCCATGCTCGTTGTCTACCTCCAGACGAAGCAATTACAAAAATAAATGTCGATGCAGGTTTTACAGAGGCCAGTCATGAGTGTGCTATAGATGTTGGTGTTAGGGGTCAAAACTGGCAGCTAAGTAGAGCCCAAGCTCTCTGGTATAGCCACACGAAAAGTGCATTTTCAATGGAAGCAATTGCTATCAGAGATGGAGCCAGACTAGCTTGTGATATGGGACTCCAGTAGGTGATCATTGAATCAAATGCAGAAACAGTGATTCAACTCTAGAAGAATCAAGGGGGAGATCAGAGATTGCAGGTATTTTGTAAGAAATCGATGACATCAGTAAAGTTTTTGAGAGTTTTACTATTAGATATATTGGTAGAGAAGCTAATCAGCTTGCGCATCTGTGTGCTGCAAAGGCTAGTAATGTTAGGAGGCACTGGCTCTGGATTAATTATACCCCTTTGTTTCTTGCAAGTTGCTTGCAAACCGACTATAATTCACCATCTTAAGTAAATGAGAGATGTTGAGATGCAAAAAGAACACCTAGACCTAGGTGCACCTAGGCGGTGACATCAAAAACTTTGTTGTGCTCGCCACCAAGCTCACCATCAACCATGTTGTAAGCAATGAGTCTAGGTTGGCGACTTTCTTGGAGCTCGGGCACGATAATGAGTGCTCCTCGACCATGGCTAACAAGCGAAATAGAGTGTCATCTTCGTCACCGCCCACGACAAGGACTGCAAAGGGATGGCCCACATTGCCGTCGACTTCACCCACTCTTCTTGATTTGGTTTTTGTGGTTCAGGGGATTCAAGGGCAGACGGGTTTGTATTGTACTTAACCTTGTCACAACAATGTGAAATATGGTAAGGTAGCCAGGCTGGCCAGTGATGTCCCATGTCGTGGGGGGAGGGTAATGTGACCGTTTTCGTCTGTTTTTCACAAACTAACGGGTCAATTCTCCTCTTGTTAATTAATAAACTGATTTAAGAAAATCCAAACGTGCTAGTGACCAATACGTGTACCTTAAACCTCCCTGGGTGACTGTATTGGGTACAATGAAACCGAGTGACTAAAATGAACATTTTCTCAAGTATAGTGACCTCTTATAGATTTTACGATTGGTTATGAAAGTTAAAAAATGTGAAAAGAACAAGAATATTAAAACTCCCCCGTATGCGTCTACAAGCTTTCCCCATTGCTTATCCCGCGAGATAAGCTAACTATGAATAGCTGATCAACTTTGTTATTAGAGAAAGCTAACTTGCCTTTAACGAGATAAACAATCCGCAACAAACTCAAGTGGAGTGTTGAGAAGTACTCTACTACTGTACTAGCTAGTCTGCATATTATATGGTCAAAACGACAAGCAAAATGATTTTGTGTCGGCCGAGTTTGATCCGGCTGCTAAGAGCAACTGTAATAGAGTTGGTAGGTGGGAAGCTTTATATGGATAGGGAGGTTGTGATGGTTATGCGCAAATATAGTCGTCAAATGGCTAACTATATGAATTTTGTTTCCATTGATTTTTTCCTGTCATTTTCTTCAAATTTGTAGGGGTAATTTACCATCAATTTAATCTACTCCCTTCATTCCCTTATACAAGGCTACAAACTCAAATTATAGGTATCAAGATAAAATTTAATGACTGCTTTGCAAATTCATTTTTTTCGTTAACCGGGATCATTAATACGCCCGCATGCATGCAAGAAAGGAATGAGAAGGAAATAGCACAATGTCATTATGAGTACACTCATGCAAGTATTAAACAAGTTAGTAGTACGAGGAAACATCATTATTTTTGCCTCGATTACTGTTATTGGCCTTGTATAAATGCAAAATATATTTTTCATATTGGCTTTGTATAAGGGAATGGAGGGAGCACCAAATATTGTCGATGTTCTTGGACCGGGGTACTCATACTTGCCTGCCTGCAGCCCAAAAGCGTGGCTCCACGAACGGCCTGGTATGGCCAGCTTCAGCAGCAACCACCCAAGACCTTCGTGAGGGCCAAGCCTCGCGAGGCGGATGACACCAAGACCTCCCTAGGGGTGGCCTCACTAGGCCGGCTCCCGAGGAGCGGAGATATCTATGCAAGGGGCATCTCGCAAGGTTGATGGGACGTGAGCCATGACGACCAAGGCCAGGCGGGCACCAGCGGGCGCCAGCGGGCGCAGTGTACCAGTTTTCTCTTTGGTGCTAAGGAGGCAAGCGCAGGCGTGGGGTCCCGAGGCATCAGGAAAAGGTTTCCATATCGGTGCAACAAGACCAAGACCGCCAGGATGGTAGGACGGAGGTCATCGCGGAGCCCACATCAGCATCACCACCAGAGCCTTTGGCAGGCGAAGACCACCTTTTGTCAGGATGGCTCGTACTAGTTGTCCCCCTTCAAACCTGGCCATTGTGGGATCCCTTCCCGTCTAACATTTGGGAAGAGGACCAAGGCCACTATAAATAGGGCCTAGCCATCACCGTAGCAGGGGGGCATTCAGATCAGACTCACACACATCAGCTCATCAAGCCTGAGAACACCTCACCTCCCGAGGCTGTTCATCCACTGTACTAGTTCATCATCAGCCCCTTGAGGCAATCCACCATACATTGGAGTAGGATATTACATCGCAAAGTGGACGGAACCAGTATAAATCCTCCCGTCTCTTGTTCTTTGGGTCCATCGAGCGAGGCCGTGGGATTGTTGAGTGAGCGAGCTAGGAAGACAGTGTTCTTCGCGCGCACCCCAGAGTTCGAATCTCACAGGGGTTCGGCGGAACCCATAATTCTACATTTGGCGCGTTAGGTAGGGGTGCGCTGAAGCCTTTCTTACGTCGATCGACGCAACACTGCTCTGCCGCATCCATGGCTGACGCTCGGCGGGCCTGTGCTGAGCGCCGGGCCGCCTTTGCCGCTTGCGTCGCCTAGACGGCGCCCATCGGCGGACCTCCCCGTCGCTCTCCATCACCCTCTACCAACGCCGCCACTGGCCTGGCGGGAAACGAGCAGCAAGCTTCATCGATGCACCCCTCTGTGCGGCGGGACGGGCGCACCGCCACCCCATCGCTGACTCCGGCCGGCTCGTCGTCCCATGCTCGTCACGCACCCGTGGACGCGCAGGCCGCGCTGCTTATGGCGCGTGAGCTCCTGTGTTACCTCCCCATCGATGACCTCTACGAAGACTGGCTGGACCGCATCGCCGAGCTTGTCAGCGCCGCTAGGGGCTCTCTGTGCCGTCTCTTTCGCCGCCCCGTCCGCCCTCTGCTGCAGGCGACATAGCCCATGGATCCCCTCCGCCACCTCCACATCAGGGCGTCGCCCTCGCACCAAGACGCGCGGCCCCGCGGCGCGACCCACCACGGCGTCCGCGCGTGAAGAAGACGGCTGCCAAGAAGTCTAGTGGCCGCAAGAAGACGCTCCTGCACTCCCCGCACCACCACATCAAGATCGTGCGCCGCCTGTGGCGGCGGCACGTGGGTACCAAGACCAGGCTCCAGTAACCACGGCTGGTTGCCGCGCCTTCACCCCCGAGCTGCACAGCGTTGTCTGGCCCAGCAAGTTCAATCCTGACCTGCCTCCGCGCTACGACGGCACCTCCGACCCTGCCGAGTTTTTGCAGCTCTACGAGCTGAGCATCGAGGCGGACAATGGCGACGAGAAAGTTATGGCGAACTGGTTTCCCATGGCTCTTGAACCTACCCGCAGGATCGATCTCCTCCCGGGGAGAGATGCGCGAGCGCTTCGTCGCCAACTTCCAAGGCACTCGCGACCGCCCGCCTGTCGCCGGTGACCTGTGACGCATCAAGCAGCAGCCAGGGGAGACCCTGCAGAAGTACATCCAACGTTTCAACAGCGTTCGCCTCAAGATCCCCAAGGTGACGGACGAGGCCATCATCTCAGCATTTACCGACGGCGTCCGTGATGTCAAGATGAAGGAGGAGCTCGCCATACACGAGGACCTGTGCACAACTCTAGAGATGTTCAACATGGCGACCAAGTGCGCGAGAGCCGAGGAGGGACGCTTTTCCCTCCTCGAGCTTCTAGCTGCCGACCCAGAAGACAAGAAGGCCAAGACCAAGGAAGTGAAGCGCAAGGGGGCTGCCGTGCTCATGGCAGAGCTAGAGATGAAGCGCGGCTACGACCACCCCGAGTCATCCAAGGCCAACCACCCATTTTGCGCCTTCCACAACATGTACAACCCAACACCAACGACTATCAGGAGCTCAGGGCCATCCGCGACGGGCGCTTCGGTCGATGCTCCGAGTGCAACAACCGAGGCTACGTCCATGGAGGTGGCTGAAGTGGAGGGCGCTGGGACGACCGCGGCCCCCGCCAGGAGTGGCGCGGCTAACCTCGTGAGGATCGCTGGTAGGACCAACCTCGCGAGGGTGCATGGAGGGACCTGCCTCGTGAGGAACACCTTTAGGGTAACGATGGCCTCCCTCCGCTGCCACCACCAAGAAGGAACGATGACCACCACCAAGACGAGGGGGCTGGGGGTTTCCAGGAACCACGCGCCATAGCTTGCATCTTGGGTGGTGCTCAGACCCCTTCCTCTTAGCGCGTCTTCAAGCAGTTTGCTTGCGAGGTCAACGCGGCCCTTCCCAGGCTCGAGGCCACACACCCGCTCAGGTGGTCCAAGTACACCATTACCTTCAGCTCATCCGACCAGCTAAAGTGTGCGGCAACTGCCATCACCCTCCCAATGCTCTGCTCGCCCATGATCAGCAACGTCCTCGTCACCAAGACCCTCATCGATGGTGGCGCAAGGCTCAATGTCCTTTCCGTCGAAACGTTCGACTGCCTCCAAGTGCCGTATGATCAGCTGCAGCCAACCAAGCCCTTCTCAGGGGTGAACGACGGCTCCACCACCCCGATAGGGCAAGTTCGCCTCCCTGTCACCTTCGGCAAACGCAACAACTACCGCACCGAGCTCATCGACTTCGACGTCGCCCACATCCGCATGCCATACAATGCCATCCTTGGGTATCCAGCCCTGGCCAAGTTTATGGCAGTGACTCATCTCGGCTACAATATCCTCAAGATGCCAGGAAGCTGCGGCATCATCACGATCGCCTGCGAGGAAAGGGACGCGGTGTGCTCTCTCGAGCGCGCTTACCAGGCTGTAGCGGCCGAAGACCCAGATAACAAAGGCACCGTCTACCCTCCTAAGGCTGTCCGCAAGAAGAAGAAGCTGCTGCTCAGCGAAGGGCTCCAGGAGGGCGGAGTCTCCAGCGGCATCGCCTCAGGGCCCGCGCCCACGGATAGGGTGCTTCTCTCTCTTGCATAGGAAGGCGTGCCCGGCGTCCTCCTCAGGCTGGGCTCGGGGGCTCTTTTATGGAGGGCCTCTGACCTAGCCAATGTCACGAGGGAGGCACTCAGGAACCACGTGGAGGCATGCTTCAACGCACATGTCCTTCACAAGGGCACAAGGCGTGGAGTGCCTGGTGCTCAGGAGTTCATCACCAAGGCGATCGAGGAGCTTCAAGAAGCGAGAATCATGTGCGGCGACCGCCGCCCACCACCTGGCACAGCTCCTCGTCCTAGAGAGGACGATGAGCTGCTCATCTGCGTCAACATCCCAGGACTCAACAGGGCGGCATCTCAGGAGCATTTCTGGCCTTCGCATGTTGGTCGATGCGAGGGTCCACCTCACAGCTATGTTCGCATGCCATTCAGCTTGCTGAACGCGGCCGTCACCTTCCAGCGCCACATTCAGAGCGTTCTGGAAGCTCAGGAGGCCCGGCATCACGCAGTTCTGGCAGAGATGGCGAAGGTTCTTCATGAGCCTCCCGGGCCCCCGATGCCTCCCGAGGCTCGGGACCTAGGCGACTCGTGAGGAGCAACTCCTTCAGCATGCGTCTCCAGCCACTTCAACAGCTCTCCAGCAGCAGTACCATGTGACTCTTTCCGATTCATTTAGTTGGGGGCGCCCCTCGGGTAGCATTATCCCCAAGTCACACGGGCCTGTCCCTGCGATGTGTATCCCTTTTGCATCTCTAGCTTACTCTGTTGGGGGCGCCCCTTGGGCTGCATCATCCCCAGGCCGCATGGGTCCATCCCTGCGGCATGTATCGTCCTTGCATTTATCTGAACTAGCTTGCCTCCTTGCATGAGTTACCTTATGATTATCACCTGCATTCCTGTTGCCTGCGTTGCTGACCGGCCTCCTGCTCATCCTACAACAGGGGCTACACATGCTGGCACAAAGCTTGTGCTCGGGTCCATCCTTGCAACGCTGACAAACTTGAGTGGTCGAGCTCTGGCTCGCGGCACGCCCCGCGCACGTCACCTCACCAGACCCTGAGTGCCTTCATTTTCTTGTGGAAAGACCAGCGGCTGGACAGCAAGCACGATTACAAGCTGTATTCTCCCTTCACACTAACCCGCAGGGATCTACACTACAAAAAAAGACACATCCATGACATTTTGGGCCGAACGAATTTTTTTCCTGTCATACATATGACACTTCTATGACGATAATTGTGACAAAACCCGGTATCATCATAGATGTGGTGGGCTCCTACTTCTATGACAAGAAATCATGACAGAAAATGGGCTTTTCGTCCTGGGCGGGCCGGAGACGCAGCTGCATGACATTCTTTGGGCCGTCCATGATGGAAAAAACCGTGGTAGCAGCGAGGGCGAGGAAAATTTCGTTGAGTTCCCGGTTATGGTGGTAGGTCGGGGGCCGAGCGATGCGCGCTTCTCTCGTACACGTACGCGCGGGTGTGTGAGGCGTTGGCTCTAACTGAACCCGAGCGAGGCGTTGGGCTCTAACTGAACCCGAGCGATTGCACTGCAGGCTACGCGTTACTGAACCCGAGCGATCGATCGATGGTGTTAACTGAACCCGATCGAGCGATTCCTTAGCTACTACTGCTAACTGAAGCCGATCGATGCTGCCTCTGGATGAACAGTGAGCATTGCAGGGGGGTTTGGATGAACAGTTCCCGGTGGGGGTGGATGAACAGGACCCCGTGGTGTTACCTCTGGATGAACAGGACCCCGATCGATCGAGCCGGTTGGGGCTGGATGAGGACCCCGTTGTCGGATTTCGGGTTCCGGCAGAGCCTTGAGGTTCGAACACTGGGGTGCGCGCGGAGATTTCGCCTCCTGCCTACCTGCACTCCTCTGCCTTGCTAGGATCTAAACTAAGGAAAGAACAACACAAGAGACGCAGGGTTTATACTGGTTCGGGCCACCGTTGTGGTGTAATACCCTACTCCAGTGCGTGGTGTGGTGGATTGCCTCTTGGGCTGATGATGATGAAAAATACAAGGAAGAACAGCCTCGCGAGGGTCTGTTCTTGGCTGGGGCGATGAACTGCTGGGAGGAGTTCAGTCGCCTTTCTCTCTCTCTCTTTCTGATCGAAACCCCTCTCTTTCCTTCCAACCTCTCAGCCCTTTGCTCTATGGGTGGCTGGTCCTATTTATAGAGGCCCTGGTCCTCTTCCCAAATATCGAGCGGGAAGGGAGCCAACAATGGCGGGCTAATTTGAAGGGGGATAGCTAGTATCAACTATCCTGACAAAAGTAGTCTTCGACTGCGCAAAGCTCTGGTGATGACGCCGTCTTGGGCTCCACGGTGACCTCCGTCTCGTAGTCCTCTTGGTCTTGGTCTTGTTGCACCGAAATGGCAACCTTTGCCTGATGCCTCAGTACTCCGCGGCGGCGCTTGCCCCCTTTGCACCAAAGAGGAAGGGAGGACACTGCTCGGGCTGGCACCCGCCTGGCGCCCCCGGTCGTCATGGCTTGCGTCACGGGCACCTTGGGAGGTACCCCGCCTTGATCTCTCCGCCTCCTCGTGAGCCAGCCTGACGAGGCCGCGCCTGAGGAAGCTCCGCGTCGTCCGCCCCGCGAGGCTTGGCCCCTCACGAGGGTCTTGGATTTGTGTTGGTGAAGATGGGCCGCGCTGGGCCCCCCTTTGAGCCACGCCGCAGGCCGCAAGCAGGCAAGTCTGGGGACCCCCGTTCCCAGAACACCGACAGTTGCCCCCGGGCCCAAGGCGCGCCCGGACTTGGCCGTGTAGGGAGGCGGAAGGGCAAGAGCGAAGCGCCGCGGGCCCTAATAGCCTGTGGCCTTGGGCGCCACGTGGTGGTTGATTGGACGTGGGTGCCCTAGCAACCGCGCGAGTTGATAAAGGAGCGGCATCCACCTATGCTTTGCTTCTTGCTTTCCCCGGTTGCTGCTCAGATCCCCTTTCTTGCGCCTCTCCTTCCTTCCTCCAAAATTTCCAGATCCACTCCGACCGTGTGACCTAGAAAGCCATGGCGCCTCGTCAGCCCCCGGCCGTGGCTTGGTACTCGTCTGCCCTGGACCCGCTGAACGTGTCGGAGGCGAGCCTCGCCCGGTTGCGCCGGATGGCGACGGCGCGGGGCATCAACGGGGCGAAGGTGTTTAAAGCCGGCTCCGCCACCCCTGAGGGTCAAGGGAGCACCTTCTATCCGCTCTTCGTAAGTGCCATTGCTGCTGGCCTGGTGCCACCCTTCTCCGAGTTCTTCTTCTCTGTCCTCCGCCACTATAAGCTACAAGCCCTGCATCTCCACCCCAACTCCGTCCTTCTCCTGGCAATCTTTGCCTATTACTGCGAGGCTCACGTAGGGGTGCAACCCTCAGTGGCCTTGCTGCGCCACTACTTCTACCTCCGGACCTCTCGTGGTACTGCTTCCGCGTGCGCGAGCTTCATCGCGTACGGTGGTGCCATTGCCATTTCGAACCCCGGGAAAAGGATTGAGGGCTTCAGGAGCAAGTGGGTCTTGGTGGATGCTGGGCGCATCCACCCTCGCCTGATCTTGCCCACGGAGCAGCCCACGAGCTCCAGCGATTGGGGTCGAGCGGAGCTCACAGACCCGCGCGCGAAGCTGATGTTGGAGAAGATGGACGCGGATCTAAGGCCGGCCAACATGGAGGCGGCGAAGCTGACCGGCACGTCACTGCTGAGGGAATTCCTGGAGCACCAGCTGGCTCCACTTCGGCAGTACTCACTTCCGATGTGGAGGCCTCGCCCGAGCCCCGCGGCCTTAGCCGACGGAGATCTGGCTGCTGTCCTCCAATCTCTGGTCGGGGTCAATGTGGCGAGGTTGGCGGGCGCTCCCACGCCCTTGTTCCTCCGCGACGACTGGGAGCAGGTAGTGGAGTCCATGCCCGTCTTCAACGGGGATGGGCCCGTGCCCATGGAAACTCCCGAGGAACCGATGGACGTGCCCTCCGATGACTCCAGCGAAGAGGAGGAAGGAGGGGAGCGGGGAAAAGGGCCTGACTCCGAGGCGACTGACGGAGAGTCGAGGGCTCCCCTCCCCGACGCGGGTCCCGCGTTCTCCGCATCTCTTCGAGCGATGACGACAAGGATGACGACAAAGACGACGACGAGGACAACGACGAGCAGGACGGCGGGAGCTCGCCCCCGATCCCAAAGAAGGACAGGACCGGGCTGATCTCCCGCGGGTCTGCCCCGGCCCCGGGGCGGACCGCAGACGCACCTTCCGCCTCCAAGCTTCCCGAGGTTGACCCTTCCAGCCGGCTTTCAGGCTTCAAATTTGGCCGGAGGCCGCTTGAGCTCACTGGCGATGACCTGTAAGTATTCGATTCTTGTCTTTATTTCTTGCTCTACTTCTGAGGCTTGACGTCCGCATTTCTTGGATAGGCTGGCGTCCGCAGCAAAGAAGCCAAAGGGGGCTCCCGAGGTTCCACCCGTGGCAGCGCCTCTGCCTGTGAAGGAGGGTGACCGCGATGCACAGGTTTCTCCTGCTCGGTTGTCCTCGCGAGGCCTGGCTGAGCCGGCTGGGGCGAGCTCAGCCCCCACGGCCCAAGTGGCTCCCGAGGTGCTCTTGCCTGCCGCCGCCACTTCATCTGTCGGGGCGCGGCAGACTCCGCCTCAGGATGCTGTGCCCATGCTGCCGTCTTCTCCTCCTACTCCACTAGCTGCTGTCTCTCCGACTCCTTCTGCCATTCTGGATCATGCTGTTGCTGAGCTGGACCGACTGCGTCAGGATCTTCTTGGCGCTGACCCCCGCTTGGTGGCCGGGCGCTTGGAGCTGGCTTCAGGATGGGTTCGCTCTGACGCTTTGATTCGGGCGGCGCTGGTCCAGGCCTCGACAGCGTGCGACGAGGAGAAGCAGGCTGTCCTTGAGGCGAAGGCTGCTCAGGACGCAGCCCTGGGGGAGGTGGTCGACGTCCGTGGACGTTGCAAGGCGCTGGAGGGCGAACTTCAAGATTTGCGGGACCAGCTCGCGAACGAGGTCCGCCTTCGCCAAGAGCAGGAAGAAGGCGTGAAGGCTCGCAAGGCGGGTCTCAAGGAGAGGGAGGTCAAGCTCAAGAAACGCCGCGCCCGCCTAGGCGCGCTGGAGCAGGAGTTGGGGGCGAGGAAGGCGAAGCTGGACGACGAGGCCCTGGTTCTTGCCGAGGACCGCGTGGCCTTCACGGAGATGGAGGCGAGGGCTCGCTCCTCACTGAGGACGCTTTACGACAGCGGCCTGGAGAGCCCACTGGCTGGCGCCGAGGACGGCCCCGCCAAGCTGCTTCCCTTCCTGGTTCACGCTCTTGAAGATGTCGCCCTTGGCCTTGGCCCCGCGACCGAGGCCGAGGCGCGTGTCCTGTCTTCTGCAGCAATGACGCGAGTCCTCACCCACATCTACCTTCGCGATCCCGGTGTCGACCTCGACAGCCTGCTGGAGCCAGTGAGTGGCGAGCGTGCCGCTGCCGCTACCGAGGCCGTGAAGGGTCGCGCAGAGGCCCTGTTGGGGAAGTTCCGGGCCTTCAGCACCAAGCCGAAGCAAGGCGCTGCCGACCCCACCGCTCCGTGAGGCGTACTCAATCCGCACTGCTCCATCGCCGACAAGTGACTTCGTCACGGCTCCTGGTTCTGCCGTTAATTCCTACATATGTATCATGCCTCGGGGAGGCGTTTAAACTTGCGTTTGGCATCGAGATAATAGTGTGGACTGTAATATTTGCTTTTGAACTTCTTGAAATTTGTGCCTTTCCTTCCTACTTGCTTATGTTCTACGCCGGTAGAGCCCGGCCCCGCGCATGCCTCACCCAGCGTTGGTTCCGACCGGAAACCAGGACGGGGCCAAGGAGTGAGGGGCCACGTGACAAGTTAGGCTCCTGAGTCGCGATGCTCAGGAGTCCCCCTTGGTGCACGAACAGCAAGTAGGGAGGTGTGATGCGGGTGGATCTACCGTTCTACGTCTACAGAGCCCAGCCGCGCGCGTACCTCACCCAACGTTGGTCCCGACCGGAAACCAGGACAGGGCCACGGAGTGAGGGGCTACGTGACTAGTTAGGCTCCTGAGTTGTGATGCTCAGGAGTCCCCCTTGACGCACGAACAACAAGTAGGGAGGCGTGATGCGGGTGGATCTACCGTTCTACGTCTGCAGAGCCCGGCCGCGCGCGTACCTCACCCAGCGCTGGTCCCGACCGGAAACCAGGACGCGGCCACGGAGTGAGGGGCTACGTGACCAGTTAGGCTCCTGAGTCGCGATGCTCAGGAGTCCCCCTTGACGCTCAAACGGCCTTCGTACCTTTGCTCCGCTCGGGGAGAGACGCGTGACGAACCAGGCCCAGGGGGACCTGGCTGGGCGGCGTGCATCTAGGTGTGACCCAGGCGCATCCCGTGTGCCCAGCCCCCTCGCGTGGCACTCCCGAGGGGAGGCGTTACGATGAGGCTAGACAATGAGCTCTGGGCTCCCTGAGGTTGGTGCGGTCCGGGGGCCACCCTCAGTTGTTTATCACCAGCGCGGAGCATAGTGCTACCGTATGTGTACGGGCATAGCCGCTCCTCGGCAGTGTCGTCAGCCAGCGCGGAGCATGGTGCTTCCACTGGTACGTGGGAGGGGCCCCCCTTCGGGAGGAGCCCCGGGGCGTGTACAGCCCCGCCCTGACACGTGGCTGGCACGGTAGGGCCTGGCGAGGTGTATCTGGGCACCCGTGAGCCAGCGTGGGACTCGCGGGGCCCTACCTCTAGGCGGGTTGCGCCTGGCACTGGGCCTTATCTTGTGATGTGTCCCTGCAAATTTGGTTAGATGTCAGCACTCTACGTCCTCGGGTCCCGGCCCTCGAGCTGGTCTCAGCCGTCGCTGGTATGCCAGGTCGCGATGCCATGGACAAGGCCAGAGGGTGAGGGCTGGAGAGCCAGTAAGAGCCCTGAGTCGCGATGCTCAGGTACCCCCCCTTTAACGTGCAAGTGGTCGGCATGGAGAAGAAGAGGTGCCGTGGACCGGCATCAAATAATCAAGCATGGTGGGTCTAACGCATGATCGGAAATAAACGCAAATGGGATACATGCCGCTGGGCCTGGCCCGAGCGGCTTGGGGATCATGCAGCCCGAGGGGCGCCCCCAACAGGGTAAGCTAACAACATGGAATAAAAAGGGATACACGCCGCAGGGACGGACCCACGCGGCCTGGGAATAATGCAGCCCTGGGGGGCGCTCCCAGCTGGAAATAAAACCCGAAAGATGTCACCTGATGATGTTGAGGACGAAGGAGCGTTGGTGTAGCAGGCTCGGTGGGCTGCGAGAGCCGATCCTCATGTGCCCCCAGGCCCAGGGGCCTCGGGAGGCTCCGGAGGCGTTGGCGGCTCCTCATGGGCCATCTCCATCCCTGCCAGGGTTGCGGAACGCCTGGCCTCTTGTGCCCCCGTGATGCCCCTCATGAGGCGCTGTTACGTGTCAGCCGCGTTCGGCAAGCCGTAAGGCATGCGAACGTAGGTGTGGGGTGGGCCTCCGCAGCGCCCCACTCGCGAGGGCTAGAGGCGCTCCAGAGAGGCGACTCGGTTGAGCCCTGGTATGTCGATGCAGACGCGCAGCCCACCATCCTTGCCTGGATGGGGAGCCAATGCTGGTAGGCGGCGGCCGCCTTTCATGACTCTTGACTCTTGTAGCTCCTGAATGGCCTTGCTGACGAACTCCTGAGGGTCTGGGTCTCCTTGCCTTGCTCCTTCTTGAGGGAAACGTGCTTCGAAACACGCCTCCATGTGGTGCCCAAGCGCCTCCCTCGTGACCCTGGCTAGGTCAGTGGCCCTCCAGGGGAGAGCCCTCGAGCCCTGCCTGAGGAGGGCGCCGGGCGCGCTTTCCTATGCGATGGAAGGAGGTTCCCCCTGGGCAGGCGCGGGCCCAGAGGGGCCTGCCTCCTGAGTGGTCGGGCCAGACGATGTCTTCTTCTTCTTAGGGGCGGTCTCGGGAGGCCTCCTGCCTCCACGATCCGGGTCTTCCAGTGACGCGTCCTGAAAGGCTCGTTCCAGGGAACACACCGCATCCTTCTCTTCACATGGCACCGTGATGACTCCGCAGCTTCCTGGCATCTTGAGGACGTTGTAGCCATGGTGAGTTACGGCCATGAACTTGGCCAGCGCTGGGTACCCAAGGATGGCGTTGTACGGCAGGCGAATGTGAGCGACGTCGAAGTCGATAAGCTTGATGCGGTAGTTGTCGCGTGCCCCGAAGGTGACAGGGAGGCGGACCTGCCCAATCGGGACCGTGGAGCCATCGGTGATACCGGAGAAAGGCTTGGTTGGCTGAAGCTGGTTGTAGGGCACTTGGAGGTTGTTGAATGTTTTCACGGACAGGACGTTGAGCCCTGCCCCGCCATCGATGAGGGTCTTGGTGACCACCATGTTGCTGATGATTGGGGAACAAAGCATCGGGAGAACTCCGGCTGTAGCCGCACACTTGAGCTGATCTGCTGAGCTGAACGTGATGGCGCACGCCGACCACCTGAGAGGGCGCATGGCTTCGAGCCTGGGGAGGACTGCGTTCACTTCACGGGCGAACTGCTTGAAGATGCGGTGAGAGGCTGGGGCTTTTGCCCCGCCCAGGATGCAGGCGATCGCGCGCGGCTCCTGGAAGCCCCCAGCCCCCTCGTCCTGGTGGCGGTCCTCGTTTCTCCTTGGCTGCGGTGGGAGGCCTGCGTTGCCTTGCGGGCGATCCTCGTGAGGTTGATCCCTCCAGTCTCCCTCGCGAGGCGGGTCTTGCCAGCGATCCTCGCGAGGTTGATCGCGCCACCCTTGGCGCAGGCCACGGTCTTCCCAGTGTCCTGCGCTCCTTCCTCCTCCTCGACCGTAGCCCCAGTCACTGCAGTTAGGGCGATGGCCGATCCTTCCTTCTCGCACGGCTCGGAGCTCTTGACATTCGTTGGTGTTGTGGGTGTGGAGGTCGTGGTACACACAGTACCGGCTGCCCTTGGAAGGTTCGGGCTGATCTCTGCCACTCTTGGTGTCTGGTTCTGCCGCGAGCACGGCAGCCCCCTTGCGCTTCACATCCTTGGCCTTGGGCTTCTTCTCTTTTGGGTCCGCGGCAGGCAGTTCGAGGAGGGAGAGACGCCCTTCCTCGGCCCTGGTGCACTTGGTTGCCAGGTTGAACAGTTCCAAGGAAGTGCACAGGTCTTCATGCATCGCCAGCTCCTCCTTCATCTTGACGTCGCGCACGCCGTCAGAGAAGGCCGAGATGATGGCCTCCTCAGTCACCTTGGGAATCTTGAGGCGCACGTTGTTGAAGCGCTGGATGTACTTCTGCAGGGTCTCCCCGGGCTATTGCTTGATGCGGCGCATGTCACTCACGGCGGGTGGCCAGTCGCGAGTGCCTTGGAAGTTGGCGATGAAGCGGGTGCGCATCTCATCCCAGGAGGAGATTGTACCTGGAGCCAGGTTCAGGAGCCAGTGCGGGCCCCGTCCTTGAGTGCCATGGGGAACCAGTTCGCCATGACCTTCTCGTCTCTGTTGGCAGCATCGATGCCCAGCTTGTAGAGCTGGAGGAACTCCGCAGGGTTAGCCGTGCCGTCGTAGCGAGGAGGCAAGTCTGGCTTGAACTTGCCGGGCCACGTGACGTTGCGTAGCTCGGCAGTGAAGGCGCGGCAGCCTGCTGTGGCCACGGGAGGCCTCGGATGACAGGGAACTTGGTCTTGCATATCCCCACGCGCTGCAGCTAGGAGCAGCGCGGGGTCTTGACGCTCGGGAGCAGGAGCATGGTCGCGACATTCTGGAGCAGGGAGCGCCCGGGCAGCTTCCCGCGGGCGAGGGACTTCTTGACAGCTCTTCTCTTGCTGCGCTGGCACCTGACGGAACGGGTTCCGCCCAGGGGCCACGTGCCTTGGAGCCATGGCGCCTTCCTGAGGAGGAGGCGGTTGGGGCGCCGCCGGAGCTTCATTGCCCGCACGAGGCGGGGTGTGGTGCAGCGGAACGGACGGCGCAGGAGAGCCCCCTGCGGCGCGGACGAGCTCGGCGACGCGGTCGAGCCATTCTTCGTAGACGTCGTCGATGGGATGGTAGCGCATGAGCTCGTTCGCCGCGATGAGTGCAGCCCGAGCCTCCATGGGCGCACGGAGCGCGCGGGATGAAGAACTAGCTGGGGTGAGCGAGGGAGTTGCGGTGCGGCCGTCTTGCCGCACGGACGGATGCTGGGACGATGCTTGCTGCTCGTCCCCCGCCGGGCCGGTGGCGGCGTTGACGGCAGGTGACGGGGAACAGCGAGGACGCCCGCCGACAGGGGCCGTCTGGGCGACGCGGGAAGCGAGCGCGGCTGGCGCTCAGCGCGGGCCCGACGAGCGTCAGACATGGGCGTGATGGTCGGAGGAGAACGGGGTGGTGGAAGACGAATCCCGGCGCACCCCTACCTGGTGTGCCAAATGTCGGATTTCGGGTTCCGGCAGACCCTTGAGGTTTGAACACTGGGGTGCGCACGGAGATTTCGCCTCCTACCTACCTACACTCCTCCGCCTTGCTAGGATCTAAACTAAGGAAAGAACAACACAAGAGACGCATGGTTTATACTGGTTCGGGCCACCGTTGTGGTGTAATACCCTACTCCAGTGCGTGGTGTGGTGGATTGCCTCTTGGGCTGATGATGATGAACAATACAAGGAAGAACAGCCTCGCGAGGGTCTGTTCTTGGCTGGGGCGATGAACTGTTGGGAGGAGTTCAGTCGCCTTTCTCTCTCTCTCTTTCTGATCGAAACCCCTCTCTTTCGTTCCAACCTCTCAGCCCCCTTTTCTCTGTGGGTGGCTGGTCCTATTTATAGAGGCCCTGGTCCTCTTCTCAAATATCGAGCGGGAAGGGAGCCAACAATGGCGGGCTAATTTGAAGGGGGACAGCTAGCATCAACTATCCTGACAAAAGTATTCTTCGCCTGCGCAAAGCTTTGGTGATGACACCGTCTTGGGCTCCACGGTGACCTCCGTCTCGTAGTCCTCCTGGTCTTGGTCTCGTTGCACCGAAATGGCAACCTTTGCCTGATGCCTCGGTACTCCACGGCGGCGCTTGCCCCCTTTGCACCAAAGAGGAAGGGAGGACACTGCGCGGGCTGGCACCTGCCTGGCGCCCCCAGTCGTCATGGCTTGCGTCATGGGCACCTCGTGAGGTACCCCGCCTTGATCTCTCCGCCTCCTCATGAGCCAGCCTGACGAGGCCGCGCCTGAGGAAGCTCCGCGTCGTCCGCCCCGCGAGGCTTGGCCCCTCGCGAGGGTCTTGGGTTTGTGTTGGTGAAGATGGGCCGCGCTGGGCCCCCCTTTGAGCCACGCCGCAGGCCGCAGGTAGGCAAGTCTGGGGACCCCCGTTCCCAGAACGCCGACACCCGTGGAGGGCTGGATTAACAGGACCACCCCGTGGAGGGCTAGATGAATAGTAGACGGTGGAGGGCAGGATGAACAGTAGCCCGTGGAGGGGTGGTTGAACAGGAGCCCGTGGAGAGGGCTGGTTGAACAGTAGCCGGTGGAGTAGCGCGCGGTGGAGGCTGGATGAACAGGTGCCCATGGATGAACAGTCGCCGGTGGAGGCTGGAGGAGGTCGACGATGGATGAACAATAGCTCGTGGAGGCTGGAGGGGGTCGACGGTGGAGATGAACAGTATCCCGTGGAGTCCCGTTTTGCGGTACGCCACACCCCTCCCGATGAACAGGACCCCCGTTTTGACCATAGCGCTCCGATACAAGTCTGTTTCCTCCGTTTTGCGGTACGCCACACCCCTCCCGATGAGCAGGACCCCCGTTTCGACCGTAGGAGGTCCGTTTCCTCGGTTTTGTGGTACGCCAGACCCCTCTCGATCAACAGGACCCCGTTCCGAACGTAGGAGGTCCGTTTCCTCCGTTGTGCGGTACGCCAGGCCTCGTTTCCATCGCCTGTTCCGTCCAATCCCTCCCGATGAACATGACCACGCATTTCGTTCCGACCCAGCCGGTTGGCTCCCACGCGTTCTGTTGCCTCCCGATGAACACGATGCATTCCGTTGCCTCCCCATGAACACGACGCATTTCGTTGCCTCCCCATGAACACAACGCATTCCATTGCCTCCCCATGAACACGACGACGAGGCTGTTTCTCTGTTCCGACCCAGCCATGTACACGAGCCCTGGCCGTACGTATGCGCGAGTAGGTGTTCGAGACCCCGCCCGTATGTACACATACGTGGCCGTATTTTCTTTCTTGCACCATGGCCGCTGTACGTACGTGTACATGCTACATGCGCGCCTCTACTATGACACATGCGCGCCTCTACTAGGACACGTGCGCGCCTCTACATCGACCAGTATGTACATACACGTTCACGACCAGAATGACAACTCTACATATGCTTCGATCAGGTGGGTCCCGACTGTCAGGCACTTCCTTTCCTGCGAAGATGTAGCTGGTGGGTCCCAGTAGTCAGGGGGCGAATCGTTTTTCTTTGCCCGGACGCACTTCCTTGCGTGCGAAGATGTAGCTGGTGGGTCCCAGCAGTCAGGGGGAAATGTTTTTTTCGCGAAATACAGTGGCCCGTCTGGTGGGTCCCAGCTGTCAGGTGGAGGAATCATTATTTTCCGCGTAATAAGGAGACACTTCCTTGCTGCGGCCGTGGACCCAGCTGTCAGCCTCTCCACGTATAGTCCACGTCCGATAGAAGTCGTTCCTTGACCACGTTGACCACGCCGCACCGAGAGCACCAGGGCGGTGGACGACGGCGAGGCCTAGGAAGGGGACGACACGGAGGAAGGGAAGACTCGGCAGTTGTTTCCCACCCGGAGGGGAGTACGACTGTACGAGGGTTTACTGGTTCGTCTACCGTCGCCGGAGAATAGCAGCAGGTGTGGGTGAGTAGAGGGATGGCTAGGCCAGCGACGGGAGTACGGTCGGGCGGTGAGGCCTGCTCGGCAGCACAGCCGGCCGCGACGAGGAGGGAGCAAGCAGTCCCGCCAGTGCTTGTTTGAGCGGCTGGAGCAGGAAGAGCAGAGATTGAAGAAGCACGACGGCCGTTGGATGGACATCCAATAGTCAGTGCTTGTGCGTCAACCTTTTTTTAGGAAAGCCTCAAATCTATGGAAAGCAGCATACAACCCATCTGCCATTATTTCTAATAATTTACAGCCCATTTGCTAATTCTTAAGGTTTTTTTGGAGCCCATATTCTTTTTGTTAGCATTACAGCCCATATTGTGGCAACGGTTAAAAAATTATACGAAATTTTGCATATTTCGGTGCGGTCCGAACTGTTTTTAATCCCGAAATTTCGACTCACATTCAAACTGATTTAAAAAATAAATGTATATCAATATAAAATCCAACAAATTCTCCATGCATAAAAATTAATGTAATTTAAAATCTTGAAATGAAAAAAAAGATATTTGAAACTAATTTCCAGTTTGATGTGTTTTAAAAATGTACAACCCATTTCTCATTACTGATGGGCCATTTTCTCGGCCAGCCGAATGAAAGCTCTCCTCGTCTTGAAAGATTTGCAGCCCAACAGGCCTGACAAAGCGACTTACTTGGCAAATCACACAAAAACTGGGTTGTGGCCATGGACCCAGCTGTCAGCCTCTCCACGTATAGTACTCTTTTGATGGAAGTCGTTCCTTGACCACGTTGACCACGCCGCGTGAAGAGCACCACAGCGGTGGACGACGGCGAGGCCTAAGAAGGGGACGATGCGGCAGTGGAAGCCCGCGCGGAGAGGACTACGAGGGTTCACTGGTTTGGCTGCGGTGTGAGGCTGCCGTCGCCGCAGGGCCTGGCCAGCGGTGGGAATAGTAGGGGGCGGTGAGGCCTCTGCGGCAGCACAGCCGGCCACGGGAGGCTGGAGAATGCGGCGCGACCGGCGCTGCTTTGGGCGGCTGGAGCAAGAAGACCAGAGGTTGAAGAAGCACTACAGCCGTTGGATGGACATCGTATGGTCACTGGAGCTAGAATCGTTCATATTGACTAAGTTGACAAAGCCCTTCGTCCCCGTCAACTTAGTAGGCCCACAAGTCATCCTCCTAGCAAGGTGGGTCCCAGCTAGCCGGGGGAGTATTCATTTTTTGTGCGTAATAAGGAGGCACTTCCGGTGGGTCCGAGCTGACAGGGGGGCGTTTTTTTGCGAAATACGGTGGCCCGTCCGGTGGGTCCCAGCAGTCAGGGGGAAACGATTTTTTTTGCAAAATACTGGTGGCCCGTCCGGTGGGTCCCCGCTGTCAGGTGGAGGAATAATTATTTTGCACGCAATAAGGAGGCACTTCCTTGCTGTGACCGTGGACCCAGCTGTCAGCCTCTCCACGTACAGTCCACGTCTGATGGAAGCCATTCCTTGACCACGTTCACCACGCCACGCCGAGAGCACCAGGGCGGTGGACGACAGCGAGGCCTAGGAAGGGGACGACGCAGAGCCGGGGAAGATACGACAGTGGATGCCCACGCGTAGAGGAGTACGAGGGTTCACTGGTTCATTGCGGTGTGAGGCTGTCGTCGCCGTAGAATAACAGGGGGTGTGGGTGAGTAGAGGGATGGCCTGGCCAGCGGTGGGAGTAGTAGGGGGCGGTGAGGCCTCCGCCACATCGCAGCCGGCCACGGGAGGCAGGAGCACGAGGCACGACCGCCGCTGGTTTGGGCGGCTGGAGCAAGAAGACCAGAGGTTGAAGAAGCACTACGCGTTGGATGGACATCGTACGGTCACTGGAGCTAGAATCGTGCATATTGACTAAGTTGACAAAGCCCTCTGTCCCCGTCAACTTAGTAGGCCCACAAGTGAGCCTGCCACTAAGGTGGGTCCCAGCTAGCAGGGGGTATTCATTTTTTTGTGCGTAATAAGGAGGCACTTCCGGTGGGTCCGAGCTGACAGCAGGGGAACGTTTTTTTCGCGAAATATGGTGGCCCGTCGGGTGGGTCCCAACAGTCAGGGGCAAACGTTTATTTCGCGATATACTAGTGGGCGTCTGGTGGGTCCCTGCTGTGAGGTGGAGGGATAATTATTTTCCGCGTAATAAGGAGGCACTTCCTTGCGGCTGCCATGGACCCAGCTGTCAGCCTCTCCACGTACAATATTCTTCCGATGGAATTCGGTCGTTGACCACATTGACCACGCCACGCCGATAGCACCACGGCGGTGGACGACGGCGAGGCCTAGGAAGGGGACGACGCGGAGCCGGGGAAGACGCGGCAGTGGATGCCCACGCGGAGAGGAGTACGAGGGTTCACTGGTTCAGCTGCGCTGCCGTCGCCGCAGAATAACAGGGGGTGTGGGTGAGTGGAGTGGAGGGATGGCCTGGCCAGCGGTGGGAGTAGTATGGGGGCGGTGAGGCCTCCGCGGCAGCACAACCGGCCACGGGAGGCAGGAGCAGGCGGCACGACCGGCGCTGCTTTGGGCGGCTGGAGCAAGAAGACCAGAGGTTGAAGAAGCACTACGGCTGTTGGATGGACATCGTACGGTCAGTGAGCTAGAATCGTGCATATTGACTAAGTTGACAAAGCCCTTCGTCCCTGTCAACTTAGTAGGCCCACTATACCGGGTCCCAGCTAGCAGGGGGAGTATTCATTTTTTGTGCGTAATAAGGAGGCACTTCCTTGCGTGCGAAGATATAGCTGGTGGGTCCGAGCTGTCAGCGGCGGTAACGTTTTTTTCGTGAAATACAGAGGCCGTTTCGGTGGGTCCCAGATGTCAGGTGGAGGAAATCATTATTTTGTGCATAATAAAGAGGCATTTCCTTGCGTGCGGCCGTGGACCCAGCTGTCAGCCTCTCCACGTACAGTCCACTTCAGATGCATGTCGGTTGTTGACCACACTGACCACGCCACGCCGAGAGCACCAGGGCGGTGGACGATGGTGAGGCCTAGGAAGGGAACGACATGGAGGCAGGGAAGACTCGGCCGTTGTGTTTGTTCCCCACGCGGAGGGGAGTACGACTATACGAGGGTTTACTGGTTCGTCTGCCGTCGCTGGAGAATAACAGCAGGTGTGGGTGAGTAGAGGGATGGCTAGGCCAACGATGGGAGTACGATGGGGCGGTGAGGCCTGCGCGGCAGCACAGCCGGCCGCGGGGAGGAGGGAGCAGGAAGTCCCGCCGGCGCCTGTTTGAGCGGCTGGAGCAGGAAGAGCAGAGATTGGAGAAGCACGACGGCCATTGGATGGACATCCAACAGTATACAGGCCATTTGTGGAAAGCCTCAAATCTATGGAAAACAACATACATCCCATCTGCCATTATTTCAAATAATTTACAGCTCATTTGCTAATTCTTATGGGTTTTTGGAGCCCATATTCTTCATGTTAGCATTACAGCCCATATTGTGGCCACGGTTAAAAAATTATACGAAATTTTGCATATGTCGGTGCGATCTGAACTGTTTTTAATCTCGAAATTTCGAGTCACATTCAGACTAATTTAAAAAATAAATGTATATATCAATATAAAATCCAATAAATTGTCCATGCATAAAAATTAATGCAATTTAAAATCTCAAAATGAAAAAAAAGATATTTGAAAATAATTGCCGGTTTGACGTGTTTTAAAAATGTACAACCCATTTCTCATTACTGATAGGCCATTTTCTCGGCCAGCCGAATGAAGCTCCCCTCGTCTTGAAAGATTTGTAGCCCAGCAGGCCTGATAAAGCGACTTACTTGACAAATCACAAAAGGACTGGGCTAGCCATTTTCAGAAAGAAAAAAAACTACTGGGCTGGTCTGTGGTAAACATAAAAGAAAAGGCTGTCTAGACAGGCCAGAGTGTCCCGCACAGCCCAGTTGACACCCTGCTTCCGTCTCAAAAACAAATTAGATAAATGCCACTCTAATTTAGGCGATTCATAAAAATGCCACTGCAATTTCCAAACTTTTAAAAATGCCATTGCAATTTTTGCAAACTTTGAAAAACGCCACTGCAGTTTGCAAACTTTGAAAAACACCACTCCAGACTTCGAAAAATGCCACTAGAAATGGCATGAAATGGCATTCTTCAAAGTTTGGAAATTGAAGTGGCATTTCTCGGATACACCAGATTTGGAGTGGCATTTATCAAATTAACCAAAACAAAAATAACTAGGCGAGCTGCTGGGTCCCTGGTGTCAGCCGCTCGTTGTGCAATTCTCTTGTTTATTGACTATGTTGACAATGGCATGGGACCCAGATGTTAGAAATCCACTAGGAGGAGCCATTTTTTATTGGCTTGAAATAAGGAGGCACTTGCTTGCATACTGCCATGACCTTGGTGGGTCCCTGCTGTCATCCTCTCCACGTACAGTACCCGTTAGTCGTGCTTCAAAACTGATCGGCACACCATTAAAAAAACAAAGGTCGATAACTAATGCGGCACCTCGGGCCAACGCGGCCAGATTGCATTTTGCACGAGAAATTACACACCATGTTTCGTTGACATGTGGTCCCATTCCAACATATTAGTGAGACGACGACGAGTAGTAGGAGTATTTCCGAACGGACGTGTAGGCCGGGGCGCCTCTTCGTGAACCGTGGCAAACTCGCAACCGTCCACCGACTCTTCGCCTTTCCCTCTCGATTTGGAACTGCTGTCGCACGCTCTTCCTCTCCCTCCTCCATTTTCCTTCAGCCCTTCACCCTTTCTTCTGCCATTGTTCGATCGTCTTCTCCATGGAGGGAACAGGCCGGAAACGACCCGTTATTCTTGCCCCGATCTGAAAGATGACGTGGTGGCGGAACTCATTGATCGGTGCGACGTCATCACCTTGGCTAGCATGGCAGGTTCGTTCAAGCCCATTCTCGACTCAACTAATAACATCATTACAAAGAACCCAAGAGTCAAGGAGCGGTTTGATCTCCCCTATCTTCTTTGTCGTGACCCTGATGATTAGCGCCGGCACGACGGAGGCCTCACCCTGTGCCAGTTGATGCCGCTTGATAATGATACGTATGATGTTAATATGCCATCGCTTGAGGGCAAGGCTTGGGCGGGTGCAAATGGAGATTGGGTTGTTTACATTGGGTCCAACTGCGAGTGGGAACTTGTGAATGTGTACACTTATCACCGGGTTCCACTTCCAAAAATCTCAGCACACTGCCCAAAGGTTGAGCACACCAGTAATGTACGCACGTTCAAATACGATCATGGTGATTGTCTTCTATGAAAGAGAGCAATTTGTTGAGTTCCCAACCACTCTTGGAATTACAACAACTATCAAGTTGTTGCTATCTTCGACAAGCTTGTTGCCGTCCTTCGTGGTTCGACTCGATGGATATTGCTCAAAAATCAGTTTCTTTACATGGATGAGTACTGTGATGCAATTCAATACGAGGGCCTTGTGTTTGCTGCCACCACTCGTGGCACTGTTTTTGCATGGCATCCTAGTAGTTTCGATAAGTTTGTCTTCCACCGTAATTATAATTGTTTCATCCACATGCATGCGGGTTAGCAAGTTTCCCTTTACTAATTAACCTTCTTCTTGTGTTTCCAAGGTCCTATGAACATCCCACCACCTATACTTGAAAATTTTTATAACCAAGGGGGAGATGCCGATGGTGATGATCACGAGCATGAGGACGAGCAGCGCCCATATACTCTGTGGCGCCTGGCAACTAATTCTGATGGATCACCTCTTCTTGTGTGTATACAGCCCATTGATAATGTTACTGCTAAGGAAGCAGGTGTCTCCCATGGTCGCACTCTCCAGACCTATTCCAACACCCGTTGCATGGTGGGATGGATACTAGTGTGATAGTGCCAACTCGTTCTCCCTGGCACAGGATTGATAGTCTTGGAGAAAACTCGCCCTTCCTTGGACAAAACTATCCGATGATGGTGAAAGGCGATCCAACTGATGTTGACACATTTATGAGAAGCAACAATGTCTATACCTCGGACATTTGGGTGGTTCCCTACCCTGGTACTGATATAGTAGGCCGCTTCATCCTGGATGATCGGTCCTGCATTGGTCTCCAGATCGACAACGGATGGCCCGTCCCAGAGAATCACTTGTGGTTCAAAGCAAGCGTTTCCAATGCCGCGGAATGGTTGAGTTCAAGTTCATTTCATGGCTTGTTATTTGTTGTGTGGTGAAAACTTTAGTATTTATAATGTATCCTCGTTGTCGATGTGGGTTGATGACCTGTTGTATGCAATAAAATGATATGCATGTGATAAACTTACTAAATTTATGAATGGCTTTCGAGTTGCTTCTCTGAGTGAGTGGTGCGACGAGGCAAAAATATATTTTATGAATACATAATTGTACGTGCATTGCAACAGGTTATCGGATGAGGCTAATCAACAATAATAGTACACTATTTGTACTAGCTTCACATGCTTCGCGCGTCGGGCGGGTGTTTTTACTGTAGCCATATGTTAATGTGTTCGCTATACGTAACCAGCACCTCGAATCCTCGATACTAGTACTATATAGTAGGAGTAAGTAGTAGGAGTAGTAGGGTGGCATGGGCTAGAACAAGCATTCATGTCCAGGAGTATGGCACACGCCACCACCACGACATCCATCTGACACCATATTATTTCTTGGAGTCCGTGCTAGAGCAATCTCTTCAACCTCGTCGTTTCTCTAACTTTAGCCATCGCGCAACGGGCGAGGTGGGGGTTTGCCGATAGTCGGTTTCCTTAACCGCGGTCCCACTTGTAAGGCCAACTCCAACGCACGACCCCAAACGCACCTCCGTTTTGCACGAACTCCAACGATAATTTTGACTAGAAAAGCAAGACCAAAGAAAACAAGAACCACAAGAATACATTTTACTACTCTTGTAAGTTGGATTAGTGCCTTCTTGATGCATTCATTGTTGATCTGCGAAGGCTCGATCTTGCGTGCTTCTTTCTTCTTCGAGTGTAAAGAAGTAGACGTTGCTTCTTCGCATCTAGTCTCATGTCTAGCCTCCATTCTAATAGGAGTATCAATAAGTGCACTAATCTCATCCGAGAGCAGAACCGAAGATTTGGTCGGGTTCTTCCTCCTTTTGCCGACACGTGGGACATCCAGCATCCAGGTCGTGTCATGAAAGAAAATAGAGTGGTAGTTGAAGCCACGAGATGTGCATCTTGGGTTAAACTGTAAATAGAATCTTACTACTCTTGAGTAACTCCAAAAGCGGCCACCGAAGATCTTTATTGGATTTGTTTTTCATCACCAGCACGTCGAGGTGAAAGATGTGCAGGTTCAGTGGGTCCTCTTGCATTTTCACTGACATGTGGGCCGCATGTGAGCAAACGGACGATGGGCTCCGCGCGTCCGCTGGCTGGCTGAGAAGAGAGATAGAATAGGGCTGAGCACGGACTGCAGGAAATTTGTTCTACGTACCTCGATATAGGCTCGATATAGTGGGGTGGCATGGGCCATAACTAGCATTCACGTCTACCAGTACGGCACACGCCACCCACACGAGTCCCATCCGACACCAATTTTCTTGGAGTCTGTGCTACAACCATCTCTTCTCCCTCCTGTTTTCTCAGCCATCGCGCGGTGGGTGGGGTGGGGGGTTTGCCGATAGTAGATTTGCTCAACTCCAGTCCTACTTGTAAGTGAAAATGCAACACCGCACACATTCCCACTTGAGCGGCGTGCCGGACCAACCGTGTGGGGGTGCAACGCGAACACGTCAGGCTTTTCCTTTTGAACTCATAACTTGTAAAATTTGGTTCTGCTCCATGGCGCGACCAATAGATAGAAAATAACGATTTTTCCTAGAGTAATGAGAAGTTTGGTTCTGGCGCCATTCATGCATGGAGTACGTACGAAAATTATGAAGTTGATGCGAAAGGTAAGATAATTACTATAGTATCATATACTACTACATGGATTTGACGGAAAGATAAAAATACATACAGATCCATCAACGTTCAACGACATCCTCACGCCCTAGTGCGCCGGGTCACCAACCGACGTGTGAGGAGCAGCGGCGTTGGAGGCGAGCTCAACGTGCTTCTGAACAGTGCCGTCCAAGGTTGCCCTGCGCTCTAAGAAGGCCAGCGTCCTATCGTCCACCTCTTGCATGTAGTAGTCCTTGTGGATGATTTGTGCGTAGACGTGGGTGATTATGTCGATGGTGTCTTGCTGCGCCAGGCGCTGCGCGGCGAGCGTGACCTCGAGGTGGACATTCTCCGGCGCGACGGCGGGCAGTCACAGGGCCACCAGTGCGTCGAAGAGGTTGTTACCATAGTGGCCGTTGAGGGTGGCGGGAATCGCAGAGCCTGGGCGTGTCGGCTGGAGGCTTACGTCAAAGTCATCCGCAAGCTTCTTGACGACAGTGAATTTGTCGAGGAAACTGACGAGGACCTCGTCGAACAAGGAGACGAAGCTGTCGTCCAAGCGGCCCCTCGTCCTGGCGGCCTCAAGCAATACTACCTGGAGACGTTCCTCGGTGCCGGGCCGCAGGCTGGCGTCGTGGACCATCTGGCACAACCGGCTGATGCTCGCGCTCATTGCCTCCATGGGTCTAGCGTAGCTTCTAGTCAACTGATCTTGCGATTCGAGTGATCGCTCGGCCCTCTACTGCACCTGCCTTTGGCTGTATGATAGGTGGGCCAGCCACCCCCTGGGGCCACGTGTCATTCACCCAAAGGCAGTTCCTCACAGTGAATATCCGTTGGTCAAATTATTACATGCTGCTCCTCACAGTGAAGTGACAAGACCCTGCGCCGGAGATGACACCTGAGTATAGGCGCCGTGTTCGGCATACCATAGTCAGCCTCACCGTCTGTAGTCACTACCATCATGGCTGTAGAGCTAGCCTGCTTACAACTAGCGTTGTTCGACATAATTTCCCGTGCGTAGATGCCCGTGCATTGCACGAAATACCAAGATTGGGGGTGGACGGCTCCGGCAGCGGCCATCGCGCCAGATTTTTCCACGGCCTTCTACTCCTAGATGTGGTGGGGAGGAGATGAGGCTGATTGTGAGAGACAAGGAGTTGTTTGTAAATAGGGAACAAGTGCGGGCATCTTTTTGCAAAAATGGAGAAGCTTGGTTTGTATGCGTCAGATCTAGATCCGACGACTATTGGTGAAAGATGGGAGGCACAACATCATCACCAACCCAGGACCTGTTTGATTCGCAGGATTTTGAAAATGTAGGAATAGGACACGGCAATATTACAAGTTTCAAACTGATATTACAAATGTTAGGAGTAATGCTGCACCTACGAAGAGGGAATTACTAGGAAGTTTACGTAAGAACTTTCGTTACTTTAGGTGGATGCAGCATTATCGTACAAACTAAAAGCCACCGCCCTGACAAGTCACTAATGGGCAAATAAGTTTTCGAGTCTCTGGCCACTTGATGTTTCGAAAACAAAAAATGAGCTCCACCGTGTACCCGCGCGGGTGTGGCTGGGCACGAAGCGTGAGTACGTGCACGGTGCACCTATTCTCTTCTTGTATACGTACACCACCTACGTGGTGTTGTGTGAGAGAGATACAAACCTAGAGAGATATAGTGTGTGGGTTCTTGAGAGTTTTTTTTGTGTGTGTGTATGTGGGGGGGGGAGGGTCAATCAAAATATTTAACATATGCAATGTGTGTGAAATAGAGTCCTGGATATAACATATATATAGAGGGGGCGATCCACGAGAAGAGAGTGGAGGTATCATCGGCTTGAGGTGTCCATAGAATCGAAGAGAGGGATGATGTGTGTGTGTGCGTGTGCGCAATTGATAAAGAGTGCCATCGAATTTGTGTGTGCCCACGTCAAAGATATAGAGTGGCTGGCCTACTGGAACATGAGATGGGACATGTGCAGTTTGTCTCTGTGGCATGGATACCTACCTGCAGCGCTCGACTATCGGTGTGTGGTGGGGGAAGAGGGAGTCCCAATTAACTATAGAGGTACAATGGCTGGTATATGTGTGGAGGAGGAGAGAGGCCTACCTCATGTATTAAGGAGATCGATCTGCCTCATGTATTAAGGGAGATCGATCGGCATCCATGCATATGTGCAGGAGATGAATAAGGTTGGGAGAGAGACATAGCTAGAGTGTTGGAGGGGGTGGTAGTGGAGTTGCTTCTAACAAATGGTGGGATAGGCTTGCTAGACAAACGGAGGGCACGCCCGCAATATCAATAAGAGAGCAGATGGCTGCTTGTTGTCTATGCACATGCATGTGAGAGACGGTTCAGGAGGCATGCACGAATGATGAGGGGGGACGATGTGGCTGTGGTAAGCAGACGTAACTACATAGGAAGATCAATCGCCCTTTGTAAGAGAAAGGAGAGACATAACTTGTGAGGTACGTCCATCGATGGAGGGGGTAGTTAAAGTCGATCTAGGTATATGTTGGGAGATTGATCGGTATACATGCATGTGTGTATTAGAAGCAAATGAGGCACGATGAGAAGGATAGAGAGAGAGAGGGATGCATGTAGGAGGTGGTACGAGAGGCATACTATATCAAGGGGGAGGAGTGTGCGAGTACGAGAACAATGAAAAGAGTGGTGGGAGTGAGGCATGGACGGTGACAAGAGAAGAGGGGAAGCTTGTGTTTGTGCTAGGCACACCGGGCTAGAGAGGCATATCGATCGACGTGTGCTGTAAAGAAGGAGCTGGGGGGCCTACACACACCGTGGGTGAACGACCTAAAGTGAAAAGACAAATTTGCGCGATGGAGCTAGAGAATGCTGAGGGAGCGTGAGAGGGATGTGGGCGTGTGCATGCACAAGAGAAAGTTAGCACTAGATACAAAAATAAGAGGGTTGTGTGGGTGTAAAAGACGAATAGAGATCATATATGCTTCATTATAAAAACGAATTCGGATATTTGAAGAATTTATCATAGTGTTTTAAACCGATGAATGTGTGAATATATATAACGGTGATGCACATGGTGTGGTTATGAACATGGTATACTACATTTAATATATTTTATCTCTACTCTTATAAAAAACGGAGTTGTTGATGATGGTGTGACTACCATCCTGCATTATTGGCCGTCTGATTTATATCTGGCAGATAGCAAGGAAACTATGATGGTTGAAGTTGGCAACAATCATGATTGTAGATTCTTATTGAAATAGAGAAACGAATTCAAATTTAGTTCGAATTGCAGCGGTAGTATAGACATTTGGAATGCACTAAAATGTTGGTATGAGTAGGTTACATCCATTATACAGCAAGCGAAAAAATTTAATCGGACATAACATGGATTCATACTCCTTCCTTCCATCTATATAGGGCGTAATGAGATTTTTAAGACCTCCATTGACTATTGACAAGATTAATAGTACATGACATGCACAATGTGAAAATTATATCATTGAAAGAACCTTTCACAGACGAATTTAACGGTGTGCTTTGTGTAAGTTGCATGTCATATATCATTGCTCTAATATTTGGTCAAAGTTAGCATCGAAAAACACATTAGGCCCTATATAGATGGAAGGAGGGAGTAGCTTTGAATAGCATTTGTATAGTAAAATGGGGCAAGACTCTCTCTTTGTGTCGTGTGAATAGTTTTATTTTTTTCGTTTTCTTTTTGGTTGAGGAAGTGCGAATTGATTTGGTACGTACAAGTACAATATTACTACACATTAGGCTTGTCCGTAAAATTCAACCCGCGTCTTGTTATATCCCGAAAATTCAGATATCGTGCTCCCAAAACTGGCGCCTTCACAACCCGCACCTTGCTATCCTGAAATTACAACGCGCGTGAAAACTCCCTCCAGCTGCCAAATCCCGACACGCGAAATCCCCCTTCTAACCCTGAGCCGAAAGGGCTGCTAGTTCAAATCGGTGGGGGGTACTTTTGTAACACACCCTACATTTTGGACAAGTGCGTTCCTAAGTCATGCTTCACCCCCTCCCATCGCCCCCTCTTCGCCATTCGAAATCCCAGGCTGCCATAACCTCTCCGCTCCAGCCGCGAAACCCCACCCTCCTCCGTCCGCCACATCACCGCTACTCAGCCGGAGCCTCTTCCCCGACGACGTCGTCCACCGCAACAGCTCAACGTCCCTCGTCCACCTCCCCAGATGAGGATCCGTCGTCCATCTCGCCGTCCCGCCGGTTCAGCCGCCCCGTCCTCCACCTCCAAGGAGCTGCTCCGACGATCGCCTCGTCTATCGCGGCTGCTCCACCGGAACCGCAGCATCCTCACCGACTCCTCGGACAAAGCCGAGGCCTACTCGGCGCCACCAAAGAGGTTGTACACTCATCGCATCGCACCTTCTCCTTAACTCGACCTCCCGGCGCCGACGGTGGTCCATCCCGCACCCCCATGGAGCGGCTACCTTGAAGCCGGCGCCGCGGGTGACATCTCCACGGCGGCTCGCCCCTAGTGCGAGGCCCCTTCGGTGGCGGCATCCATACCAGCCGGATCTGCTGCTGCTGCTCCGGCTCTCGCTCGATCGGTCGCTTGCCCAGTTGCTGCTGCTGCTGCTCTCCCCCTCGCTCATGCTGCTGCTCAGCTCTGATTAAGCCACACTTCAGTCGACTGAATCGACTTTTGGGTCAGTCGATTTTCAGGGGTTGGGGGGCTCGCCGGAGTTAAGGAAGAACCACCCGCAGCGGGGACGAGGGCTCGCTGGAGAGGTACCCCACTATCTATCTTAGGGTTTAGGATGGGAGTGGGGGTGGGGGGGCCTAGGGGCTGGCTGGGGCGGCGGTGGGGAGTTGTTTCGGGGCGGCGAAGCGGCGCTGGGGCCGGCGGTTCGGCCGGTGGTGGCTGGCGGCTCAAGGGGGTGCAGGTTGAAGATGAACTGCAGGCCCTCCCTAAACTACATGTCAAGTGCCTCTCTGCTACCATTGCGTTCAGTTTCGACAGTAGCATTTAGATTCCACAGTAAATTTCAGTTTCGACAGTTAAGTTCAGAGTCAACAGTTTTTACCTCATTTGTTGTAGTCAGGTGGTTTTTGGTGATGTTAATTTTACATCCATTTTACATCATCTATTGGAGATGCTATTAGAATCACACTTGAGATTGACGATCTCTGTCTTGTGCTGCTTCAGCCTTGACGTCTTACGGCTCACCGGAGCTGCTCCAACGACAGAACGACCCATCACAACAGAGCAGTGCCGTGGACGCCGTCTACAGATTCCTCAGATCTTCCTCCACACCTCCGACAGCCACCTCTGCCTCAACTGCTTCAGCGACCAACCCAATGATGCTGAGGTCAACACGGCTATGGCAAAGAGGTTGTACACTTGTTGCATCACTTATTACTATACATTCACGTCGATCCATTAGGGCTATTTTGGTTCAACGGAAAAACATCGATCCACTGGTTGTTACCATCACTCTAAATTTCTGCATGCTCTCCTTACATAATCTCACCATATTTTTTTCGTATGCATGTCATATATTGTACACAGTCATGCTGAACATGTAGAGAAAAAGAGAAGAGTTTTGCGCGGCAATACAATGTCATGCAGATATCGCTCCATGGTGGGTTCAATGGCAAACCCTCCTCACCCCTCTCCAGATTGTAATCTAGAGGAAGATATCTATTCTAAGGCGGATTCGGACGCCGCTGACCACTCCTATTTACCCCCCCAAGGTGTTTGCTCTACCTTGGCATGATGATGTTAGTCATATCATGCACATGTTGCCTTGCAGTGCCTACTTTTGACATCATATATGTCATCTGCTTAGTTTAGACATGTTCTATAATGCCACCTGTTTAGTTTCTATATCGTATATGGGAATTATGCAGTCTCATGTCTTTTAGCTAGCCATAATATATGTGAAATGTGCAATGCCATCCTGTTTAACCATTCCATTTGTCGACAATGTTTTACATTAAACTACTCTTCCTGTGAATCAGACATTTGGGTGGGAGATGGAAAAATCTGGAGTGAAAACAAGGCCTTTAGAGCAGACAGTGCTACCTGTCGAAGCAGATCTCTTGTTGGGTCCCGATAGCTCCTCAGAGTTGGATTCAGAGACAGATGACCAGTCCTATTCCCCCACTGAGGTGTATGCTCTAACTTGGCATGGTTATACTGCTCATATCATGCATACGGTGTCTTGCATTGCATAGTTTAGACATCATATACACAATATTTAACACCATGTTCTTAGTTCAAACATCATATCGAATGCCCTCTGTTTAGCATATAAATCACATATGTGAATTAAATGATGCGATCCTGATTACTTAGATAACATGTAGGTGAATTATTCATCATATCTTTGAATTATGTGACGCTATGCTATCCAGTTTAGATAGACATCATATATGTGAAATTATGTCATGTTATCCATTTTAGTTAAACAATATACATGTCATCTATTTTATGCCCTCTTTTTTCCACACTATCTGTTGCATCTATCTCTCATACAATGTGTGTACATTCAACTACGTTTCCTGTTTATCAGCCATTTGAATTGGAGCGGGTGATGTCAGTATCTAGCGGACTAAAAAGACGGTCTTCAAATAAAATAGTGCTACCTCTTGGTGGAGATAGCACCCCGGTTGTACATGCACAAGAACCAGCCCTACCACACATAACCCAAACTCTCGCAGATTGTACCCCTACTACGATGGACAGAGAACCAGCATCACCCAATCTAACCCCAACCCCAGCCGATAGTAACCCAGTTCCTGTTGACACAGCACCATCTCCACCACAGAGCTCCCAAACAAGGGCAGTTAGTAAGGCAGCTCCAGTGCCCAAAGGGCCAGTACTATCACGGCGAACCCCAACTCCACCAGTTAGTACGCCTATTCCTGTGGAAGAAGCACAACCAGCTAGTCGTAGTTTAGCATCTATCGCATTTGATGTTGTTAAATCGTATGTGCGTATCTTCCCATCTTGGAAATATTATACTGAAGATGAAGGAAAATGCCAGTTGCAGGTGTTTGTCCAGGAGTTATGTGTAAGTAATGTTATTCATGGCAATTACTTTGCTTCATCCCATACATCCTACCTCCATGATGGTTATAATACAGAAAAGTTTCCCATTTTTCTCTATGGAGAAGGACCGATTTGGAAACTCAGGATGAGGTAACCTATGCTAATACCTCTGCTATCTTCAAGAATGCTTGGTGGCAGTATCGGAATTACCTGAAGAAAACGTACTTCACCGGCAAAGAAACTCATCAAATTCCCTTACGTTCTCCCGAGACACATTTACTGGACGATGACTGGGAATGCCTTGTTCTGTACTGGTCCCGAACCAAGAATGTGGTAAGGTCTATGAGCTCATTTTCTATTTTAAGTATTATATTCTTGCGTCTTACTGTACTCTGTTCATGTAGAACAAGTGCCTAAACCTGAAGAACAACTGTTCTAATTTAAGATTCCATTGCTACCATAGGACATAGATATATGTTTGTTTGATGCTTTTATTATGTACTAGTACTTGGCAATAGAAGACTTGGTAGTTTAATCATGTCCACCTTACTAATGAACTGGTTCACCAAAATGAGTTTCATATACTAGTACATGCTAAGCTTGTTATGTGTCTGCTTGTTTCTTCTTTTAGAATGCTGACAGAATATTGGGGAAGAGTGCCTTATTAAGCAACGGTAAAGGAAGTAATGCAGATAAGGTTCAGGATAGTGACACATCCTGTCTTGGTTTAGTGTTGGAGTTACTGGCCACTACCGCTTGCGCAAGCTATTCAAACTCACTGTCTGAATCAGTTCGGTTTCTTGAGTCTCAACTACAAGCTGAAAGACATCGTTCAGATGTGCTGCGATAAGAAGCGGAAGGACTGCGGAAGTCCCTGGAGCATTCAGATGCATACTTTCTGGTGCAACAGCAAGCGTTGGAGGATTTTAGCGCCAAACAGGACAAAGCTAATTAGCTTGCTAAGCTTATTGCCAGCATGGTGGATACCTAGGATAACGATTTTTGAGCTCTTCTGAAGTTGTTTCAGTTATGCTCTTGTTTTGCTACCGCGTTTATTTGCACTGGTGGGCAATTTTGAACTGGTGGCGAACTTTGATGCCCAGTGTATATGATATGCTGCTTTGTTCCCTATATTTGCACCGGTGGCGAACTTTGATGCCCAGTGGATGTAATATGTGTAATAGCCGTGATAGCCCAGCGTTAGTTGCTTGCTTATTTATTTCCTTGTTATCTTATTTATTTGTTTGCTTGTAGTCATTGCAGTTCTTTTTCCACGGTTAACTAGTGGCTGCAATAACCTATTTTTTAAAACTAGGCCACAATAACCATGGGTAATATTTACTGTAGTGACACTGGGCCTCCTACGGGCCGTAGAAACAGTGGGCCTTCTATGGGCCGTAGAAACAGTAGGCTTTCTACGGGCCGTAGAAACAATGAGCCTTCTACGGGCCGTATCATCAATGAGCCTTATATGGGCCGTATGATCGATTGGCCAAACATGGGCCAATAACAGGCCGCATTATGGCCGTAAACGGGCTAGAGTTGGAATCGTCCGTTCATGGGCCGACCGTAACGGGCCATCGTTAGGCCGTATTTGATGACGCTATGAAAATGGCCCAACGTATTAACGGACCACAAACGGGCCGACTGTAACCATGGGCTGAATTTGGCCCACAAGTAGAAAATGACAGTAACGGGCCATGAGTAAACGAATGCTGGGAATGAGCCCAAGAATAAATGGGCTCTAAGAAGGCCGAAAGATAACATGGGCTGGAAATGGCCCAACGGAATAACGGGCCGTTAATGGGTATAAAGTGATACACTGTTCATTACGGGCCGGTTTCACCACGGGCCGTTAATAGGCCAAGAGTTACATAGGGCCTCATATGGGCCGAAAGACGTCATGGGCCATATACATGGGCTATAAGTGAAAATGGGCTGGAATCATATTGGATGGCCTAGATGACGCTACTGGGCCTAATTCAGATAGGGCGTAACGGGCCTTGGGTTAGCGGGCTGTAAATGGGCTATATGCGAACAGGCCGTTAACAGGCTTTCCATGGGCCGGGCCGCCACCTTTTGACCAAGTCAAACGGGCTGGCCTTTTCATAGGAATGGGCCTCTTTTGGGCCGTGCCACGTGTCAACGTATCATAGGCGCCTATCTGACCCACTGACGAGCTGACATGTGTTTCGTCCGGCCAATAAGACTTTTACACGTGGAAATTTCCCATTGGTCGGGGCTGTTAACGGGTTATCGGATCCAAAACCCGACCCGATAGCTTAACGGCGTTCCGTTACGGTGGATGCCATGTGTCGGTCACCCTTGACGAAAGCACTTCTGTGACGCGCAATTTATCATCATGGAAGTGGACACTTCCGTGATGATAATTTTGGTAATGTCATGGAACACTTCTACGACAGCACAGGTATGACTATCTTGATTCTGTCATAAATTTGTCATGGATGTACATGCATGACAAAAAAAGCGACCAACTGTGACAAACACGTATCATCACGGAAGTGTATTTTTTTGTAGTGCTACGGGGCTTGGCTATGGGTGGCCTCGCCGGTCGCCCTCCTCTCGTGTGATTCGCTTGCGCGTTAAAGGGGGGCTCCCGAGCATCGCACCTCAGGAGCTCCTACGGACTCTCCAGCCCTCACCCCCTGGCCTTGACCACGACACCGTGACCTGGCATACCAGTCGCGGCTGAGCTTGCTCGAGGGTCGGGACCTCAGGACGCAGAGCATTTAGATGAGCAAGGAAGGGGGAAGCCGGCACGGGCCTTGCCCAATAACACAGTCGCTGAAGCGCAATCCGGACGCCATACAAGGGACCACCTCGAACTCGACAAGATAAGTCACATACTCACGTAGCACAACGCCACAATTGGAATTTTTTAGTTCGGGCAGCCTTGCTCTGGCAATGCCACCTTCCTCTTCAACCTTTCGGATGCTTCTTGCACGCCAATGGGGACCTCTCGAGCATCGCGCCTTGGGAGCTCTTACCGGACCTCGGGCCACTCACCTCCTGGCCTTGACCACGGCATCACGACTTGGCATGCTAGCGACGGCTGAAGCCTGCCTGGGGACTGGGACCTGTTGGTGTAGAGCGCTAAGCTACCGCGAGAACAAAAAGGGGGATAGTGCCGAAGCAAGTCGTGCAACCACAAATCTCATAGTAGGGGCAATAAGCATCGGATCAAAAGCATTACAGATTCCTTACACATACCCACGGGGTTCGTTCTGATTCCTCGCAGGGAACAAAGGAAGAAAAACTTAAAGGGGTCCTAGCTACAAGTGTCGCCGTTGATGCCATCATCAATAGTGGGCCACAAGGGGCCGACGCCTACCCCATCCACACCATCGGCGATGGCGAGCAAACGTCGCTACCGCGCTCCGGGCACGACGAGAGGTAGATACATCTCCAACGTATCTACTTTTTACGCTTTTCCTCTTGTTTTGGACTCTAATTTGCATGATTTGAATGAAACTAACCCCGGACTGACGTTGTTTTCAGTAGAACTACCATGGTGTTGTTTTTGTGAAGAAATAAAAGTTCTCTGAATGGAATGAAACTTTGCGAGGATTTTTTTATATCAATAATAAGAATTACTGGAGCCAAGACACACTAGAGAGGGGCCCCTGGGTGGGCATAACCCACCAGGGCACGCCCCCCTCTCCTGGCGCGCCCAGGTGGGTTGTACCCACCTGGTGGCCCCACAGATGACCCCCCTGATACTATAAAATCACATATTTCCAGAAAAAAAAGGGGAGAAAGAATTATCGCGATTGCTACCTCTTGAGCATGTGTTGGTTTTCCCTTGAAGAGGAAAGGTGTTGGGGAATGCAGTAATTTCAAAAAATTTCCTACACACACGTAAGATCATGGTGATGCATAGCAACGAGAGGGGAGAGTGTTGTCTACGTACCCTCGTAGACCGTAAGCGGAAGCGTTATGAAAACACGGTTGATGTAGTCGTACGTCTTCACGATCAATCGATCCTAGTACCGAAAGTACGACACCTCCTTGATCTGCACACGTTCGGCTCGGTGACGACCCACGAACTCACGATCCAACAGAGTGTCGAGGGAGAGATTCGTCAGCACGACGGCGTGATGATGGTGATGATGATGCTATCGGAACAGGGCTTCGCCTAAGCACTGGTACGATATGACCGAGGTGGATTATGGTGGAGGGGGGCACCGCACACGGCTAAGAGATCAATGATCAACTTGTGTGTCCATGGGGTGCCCCCTTCCCCATGTATATAAAGGAGTGGAGGATGGGGAGAGGGACGGCCTCCTAGGTGCACCCAAGGGGGGAGTCTTACTCCCGGTGGGAGTAGGATTCCCCCTTCCCTAGTTGGAGTAGGAGAGGGAAGGAAGTGGAGAAGGAAAGGGGGCCGCCCCCTGCCAATTCAGATTGGGCTTGGGGGGGGGGACCACCTTGGCCGCCTCCTTCTCCTTTCCACTATGGCCCATTAAGGCCCATTGACTCCCCGGGGGGTTCCGGTAACCCCCCGGTACTCCGGTATATGCCCGAACTCTCTCGAAACCTTTTCGATGTCAAAACATAGTCATCCAACATATCGATCTTTATGTCTCAACCATTTCGAGACTCCTCATCATGTCCGTGATCACATCCAGGACTCCGAACTACCTTCGATACATCAAAACACATAAACTCATAATACCGATCGTCACCGAACGTTAAACGTGCGGACCCTACGGGTTCGAGAACAATGTAGACATGACCAAGACACGTCTCTGGTCAATAACCAATAGCAGAACCTAGATGTTCATATTGGCTCCCACATATTCTACGAAGAACTTTATCGGTCAAACCGCATAACGATATACGTTGTTCCCTTTGTCATCGGTATGTTACTTGCCCGAGATTCGATCGTCGGTATCTCAATACCTAGTTCAATATCGTTACCGACAAGTCTCTTTACTCGTTCCGTAGTGCATCATCCTGCAACTAACTCATTAGTCACATTGCTTGCAAGGCTTATATTGATGTGCATTACCGAGAGGGCCCAGAGATACCTCTCCGACAATCGGAGTGACCAATCCTAATCTCGATCTATGCCAACTCAACAGACTCCACCAGAGACACCTGTAGCGCACCTTTATAATCACTCAGTTACGTTGTGACGCTTGGTAGCACACAAAGTGTTCCTCTGGTATTCGGGAGTTGCATGATCTCATAGTCATAGAAACATGTATAAGTTATGGAGAAAGCAATAGCAACAAACTAAAAGATCATCGTGCTAAGCTAACGGATGGGTCAAGTCAATCACATCATTCTCTAATGATGTGATCCTGTTAATGATTGACAACTCATGTCTATGGTCAGGAAACATAACCATCATGGATTCAACGAGCTAGTCAAGTAGAGGCATACTAGTGACACTATGTTTGTCTATGTATTCACACATGTACTAAGTTTCAAGTTAATACAATTCTAGCATGAATAACAAACATTTATCATGATATAAGGAAATACAAATAACAACTTTATTATTGCCTCTAGGGCATATTTCCTTCAGTCTCCCACTTGTACTAGAGTCAATAATCTAGATTACATTGTAATGATTCTAACACCCATGGACTCTTGGTGCTGATCATGTTTTGCTCGTGAGACATGCTTAGTTAACGGGTCTGCAACATTCAGATCTGTATGTATCTTGAAAATATCTATGTCTCCCTCCTTGACTTGATCATGGATGGAATTGAAGCGTCTCTTGATGTGCTTGGTTCTCTTGTGAAATCTGGATTCCTTTGCTAAGGCAATTGCACAAGTATTGTCACAAAAGAATTTCATTGGACCCGATGCACTAGGTATGACACCTAGATCAGATATGAACTCCTTCATCCAGTCTCCTTCATTTGTTGCTTCCGAAACAGCTATGTACTCCGCTTCACACGTAGATCCTGCCACGACGCTCTGCTTGGAACTGCACCAACTGACTGCTCCACCATTTAATAAAAACACGTATCCGGTTTGTGACTTTGAGTCATCCGGATCAGTGTGAAAGCTTGCATCGACGTAACCGTTTACGACGAGCTCTTTGTCACGTTCATATACAAGAAACATATCCTTAGTCCTTTTTAGGTATTTCAAGATGTTCTTGACCGCTGTCCAGTGATCCACTCCTGGATTACTTTGGTACCTCTCTGCTAAACTAATAGCAAGGCACACATCAGGTCCGGTACACAACATTGCATACATGATAGAACCTATGGCTGAAGCATAGGGAATGACTTTCATTTTCTCTCTATCTTCTGCAGTGGTTGGGCATTGAGTCTAACTCAACTTCTCACCTTGTAACACAGGCAAGAACCCTTTCTTTGCCTGATCCATTTTGAACTTATTCGAAATTGTATCAAGGTATGTGCTTTATTAAAGTCCAATTAAGCGTCTTGATCTATCTTTATAGATCTTGATGCCCAATATATAAGCAGCTTCACCGAGGTCTTTCATTGAAAAATTCTTATTCAAGTATCCTTTTATGCTATTCAGAAATTCAGTATCATTTCCGATCAACAATATGTCATCCACATATAATATCATAAATGCTACGGATCTCCCACTCACTTTCTTGTAAATATAGGCTTCTCCAAAAGTCTGTATAAAACCATATGCTTTGATCACACTATCAAAGCGTATATTCCAACTCTGAGAGGCTTGCACCAGTCCATAAATGGATCGCTGGAGCTTGCACACTTTGTTAGCACCTTTTGGATCGACAAAACCTTCTGGTTGTATCATATACAACTCTTCTTTAAGATATCCATTAAGGAATGCAGTTTTGACATCCATTTGCCAAATTTCATAATCATAAAATGCGGCAATTGCTAACATGATTTGGACGGACTTAAATATCACTACAGGTGAGAAGGTCTCATCGTAGTCAACTCCATGAACTTGTCGAAAACCTTTTGCAACAAGTCGAGCTTTGTAGACAGTAACATTACTGTCAGCGCCAGTCTTCTTCTTGAAGATCCATTTATTCTCTATGGCCTACCGATCAACGGTCAAGTCAACCAAAGTCCACACTTTGTTCTCATACATGGATCCCATCCCAGATTTCATGGCCTCAAGCCATTTTGCGGAATCTGGGCTCATCATCGCTTCCTCATAGTTCGTAGGTTCGTCATGGGTCAAGTAACTTGACCTCTAGAACAGGATTACCGTATGATACATCTCCATTGTATCTACTTTTCCAAACACTTTTGCCCTTGTTTTGGACTCTAACCTGCATGATTTGAATGGAACTAACCCGGACTGACGCTGTTTTCAGCAGAATTGCCATGGTGTTATTTTTGTGAAGAAATAAAAGTTCTCAGAATGACCTGAAAATCAACAGAGAATATTTTTGGAATATATAAAAAATACTGGCAAAAGAATCAAGGCCAAGGGGCCCACACCCTATCCACGAGGGTGGGGGGCGCGCCCCCTGCCTCGTGGGCCCCCTGGTGCTCCACCGACCCAACTCCAACTCTATATATTCACGTTCAGGGAGAAGGATTCATCGTGTTTTATGATACGGAGCCGCCGCCAAGCCCTAATCTCTCTCGGGAGGGCTGATCCAGAGTACGTTCAGGGCTCCTGAGAGGGGAATCCATCGCCATCGTCATCATCAACCTTCCTCCATCACCAATTTCATGATGCTCACCGCCGTGCGTGAGTAATTCCATCGTAGGCTTGCTGGACGGTGATGGGTCGGATGAGATTTATCATGTAGTCAAGTTAGTTTTGTTAGGATTTGATCCATAGTATCCATTATGTTCTGAGATTGATGTTGCTATGACTTTGCTATGCTTAATGCTTGTCACTAGGGCCCGAGTGCCATGATTTCAGATCTGAACCTATTATGTTTTCATGAATATATGTGAGTTCTTGATCCTATCTTGCAAGTCTATAGTCACCTATTATGTGTTATGATCCGTTAACCCTGAAGTGACAATAATCGGGATACTTACCGGTGATGACCGTAGTTTGAGGAGTTCATGTATTCACTAAGTGTTAATGCTTTGGTCCGGTACTCTATTAAAAGGAGGCCTTGATATCCCTTAGTTTCCAATAGGACCCCGCTGCCACGGGAGGGTAGGACAAAAGATGTCATGCAAGTTCTTTTCCATAAGCACGTATGACTATATTCGGAAAACATGCCTACATTACATTGATGAACTGGGGCTAGTTCTGTGTCACCCTATGTTATAACGGTTGCATGAGGAATCACATCCGACATAATTATCCATCACTGATCCATTGCCTACGAGCTTTTCGCATATTGATATTTTCTTAGTTACTTTTCTGTTGCCACTGTTACAATCACTACAAAACCAATATTGTTACTTTTGCCACCATTATCGTTACTTCCATATTACTTTGCTGCAGATATTAAGTCTTCCAGGTGCGGTTGAATTGACAACAAAACTGTTAATCTTGAGAATATTCTTTGGCTCCCCTTGTGTCTAATCAATAAATTTGGGTTGAATACTCTACCCTCGAAAACTATTGCGATCCCCTATACTTGTGGATTATCACCGTACCACTCTAGTGCGGATCTTACTCTGGTTGACCTACGAGGTTCGATACTAACTTGATCAAAAGTTTCATGATCATCATCATTAGCTTCCTCACTTACTGGTGTAGGAATCACTGGAACTCATTTCAGTGATGAACTAATTTCCAATAAGGGAGCAGGTACAATTACCTCATCAAGTTCTACTTTCCTCCCACTCACTTCTTTTGAGAGAAACTCCTTCTCTAGAAAGGATCCATTCTTAGCAACGAATATCTTGCCTTCGGATCTGTGATAGAAGGTGTACCCAGCAGTCTCCTTTGGGTATCCTATGAAGACACATTTATTCAATTTGGGTTCGAGCTTATCAGGTTGAAGCTTTTTCACATAAGCATCGCAACCCCAAACTTTAAGAAACGACAACTTGGGTTTCTTGCCAAACCACAGTTCATAAGTTGTCATCTCAACGGATTTAGATGATGCCTATTTAACATGAATGTAGCCGTCTCTAAAGTATAACACCAAAACGATAGCGGTAAATCAGTAAGAGACATCATAGATCGCACCATATCTAGTAAAGTACGATTACGACGTTCGGAACCACCATTACACTGTGGTGTTCCGTGCGGCATGAGTTGCGAAACTATTCTGCATTGTTTCAAATGAAGACCAAACTCGTAACTCAAATATTCTCCTCCATGATCGGATTGTAGAAACTTTATTTTCTTGTTATGATGAGTTTTCGACTTCACTCTGAAATTCTTTGAACTTTTCAAATGTTTCAGACTTATGTTTCATTAACTAGATAGACCCATATCTGCTCAAATCATCTATGAAGGTGAGAAAATAATGATATCTGTCGTGAGCCTCAATGTTCACTGGTCCACATACATCAGTATGTATGATTTCCAATAACTCTGTTGCTCGCTCCATTGTTCCAGAGAACGGAGTTTTAATCATCTTTCCCATGAGGCATGGTTCGCAAATACCAAGTGATTCATAATCAAGTGATTCCAGAAGTCCATCAGAATGGAGTTTCTTCATGCGCTTTACACCAATATGACCCAAACGGTAGTGCCACAAATAAGTTGCATTATCATTATCAACTCTGCATCTTTTTGGCTTCAATACTATGAACATGTGTATCACTACTATCAAGATTTAGTAAAAATAGACCACTCATTAAGGGTGCATGACCATAAATGATATTACTCATATAAATAGAACAACCATTATTCTCTGATTTAAATGAATAACCGTCTCGCATCAAACAATATCCAGATATAATGTTCATGCTCAACGCTGGCACCAAATAACAATTATTTAGGTCTAAAACTAATCCCGAAGGTAGATGTAGAGGTAGCGTGCCGACGATGATCACATCGACTTTGGAACCATTTCCTACGTGCATCGTACCTCGTCCTTAGCCAATCTCCGCTTAATCTGTAACCCCTGTTTCGAGTTGCAAATGTTAGCAACTGAACCAGTATAAAATACCCAGGCACTACTGCGAGCATTGGTAAGGTACACATCAATAACATGTATATTAAATATACCTTTTACTTTTCCATCCTTCTTCTCCGCCAAATACTTGGGGTAGTTCCGCTTCCAGTGACCAGTCCCTTTGTAGTAGAAGCACTCAGTCTTAGGCTTAGGTCCAGACTTGGGTTTCTTCACTTGAGCAGCAACTGGCTTGATGTTCTTCTTGAAGTTCCCCTTCTTCCCTTTACCCTTTTTCTTGAAACTGGTGGTCTTGTTGACCATCAACACTTGATGCTCCTTCCTGATTTCTACCTCCGCAGCCTTTAGCATTGCGAAGAGCTCAGGAATCGTCTTATCCATCCCTTGCATATTATAGTTCATCACGAAGCTCTTGTAGCTTGGTGGCAGTGATTGAAGATCTCTGTCAATGACACTATCATCAGGAAGATTAACTCCCAGCTGAGTCAAGTGGTTGTGGTACCCAGACGTTCTAAGTATATGTTCACTGACAGAACTATTCTCCTCCATTTTGCAGCTATAAAACTTACTGGAGACTTCATATCTCTCAATCCGGGCATTTGCTTGAAATATTAACTTAAACTCCCGGAACATCTCATATGCTCCATGACGTTCAAAACGTCATTGGAGTCCCAGTTCTAAGCTGTAAAGCATGGCACACTGAACCATTGAGTAGTCATCAGCTTTGCTCTGCCAGGTGTTCATAACATCTGGCGTTGCTCCTGCAGCGGGTTTGTCACCTACCGGTGCTTCTAGGACGTAATTCTTCTGTGCAACAATGAGGATAATCCTCAAGTTACGGACCCAGTCTGTGTAGTTGCTACCATCATCTTTCAACTTAGCTTTCTCTAGGAACGCATTAAAATTCAATAGAACAACAGCACAGGCCATCTATCTACAACAACATAGACATGCAAAATACTATCAGGTAATAAGTTCATCATAAATTAAAGTTCAATTAATCAAATTACGTAAGAACTCCCACTTAGATAGACATATCTCTAATCATCTAAGTGATCACGTGATCCATATCAACTAAACCATGTCCGATCATCACGTGAGATGGAGTAGTTTTGAATGGTGAACATCACTATGTTGATCATATCTACTATATGATTCACGCCCGACCTTTCGGTCTCAGTGTTCCAAGTCCATATCTGTATATGCTAGGCTCATCAAGTTTAACCCAAGTATTCTGCATGTGCAAAACTGGCTTGCACCCGTTGTATGTGAACGTAGAGCTTATCACACCCGATGATCACGTGGTGTTTCGACACGATGAACAGTAGCAACGGTGCATACTCAGGGAGAACACATATACCTTGAAATTTAGTGAGAGATCATCTTATAATGCTACCGCCGAACTAAGCAAAATAAGATGCATAAAGGATAAACATCACATGTAATCAATATAAGTGATATGATATGGCCATCATCATCTTGTGCCTTTGATCTCCATCTCCAAAGCACCGTCATGATCACCATCATCACTAGCTTGACACCTTGATCTCCATCGAAGCATCGTTGTCTTCTCGCCATCTATTGCTTCTATGACTATCGCTACCGCTTAGTGATAAAGTAAAGCAATTACATGGCGATTGCATTTCATACAATAAAGCGACAACCATATGGCTCCTGCCAGTTGCCGATAATTGTGTTACAAAACATGATCATCTCATACAATAAAATTTAGCATCATGTCTTGACCATATCACATCACAACATGCCATGCAAAAACAAGTTAGACGTCCTCTACTTTGTTGTTGCAAGTTTTACGTGGCTGCTATGGGCTGAGCAAGAACCGTTCTTACCTACGCATTAAAAACCACAACGCGGTATCATGATTGCCTTTTGATATTAAAAAAGAACCATGTTCATTGAATCTGATTCAACTAAAGTTGGAGAAACTGACACCCACCAGCCACCTGTGTGTGAAGCACTTCGGTAGAACCAGTCTCGCGTAAGCGTATGCATAATGTCAGTCTGAGGTGCTTCATCCAACAATACCGCTGAATCAAGAATCAACTAGTGACGGCAATCAATATGTATATACCCACGCCCACAACTCCTTTGTGTTCTACTCGTGCATATAACATCTATGCATAAACCTGGCTCGGATGCCACTGTTGGGGAACACAGTAATTTCAAAAAAATTCCTATGCACACGCAAGATCATGGTGATGCATAGCAACGAGAGGGGAGAGTGTTGTCTACGTACCCTCATAGACTATAAGTGGAAGCGTTATGACAATGCGGTTGATGTAGTCGTACGTCTTCACGATCGACCGATCCTAGTACCGAAAGTACGGCACCTCCGCGATCTACACACGTTCGGCTCGGTGACATCCCATGAACTCACGATCCAGCATAGTGTCGAGGGAGACCTTTTTCAGCACGACGGCGTGATGACGGTGATGATGATGCTACCGGAACAGGGCTTCGCCTAAGCACCGCTACGATATAACCGAGGTGGATTATGGCGGAGGGAGGCACCGCACACGGCTAAGAGATCAATGATCAACTTGTGTGTCCATGGGGTGCCCCCTTCTCCCCGTATATAAAGGAGTGGGGGAGAAGGAGAGGGCCGGCCTCCCAGACGCGCCCAAGGGGGGAGTCTTACTCCTGGTGGGAGTAGGTGAAAGTGAAATTGTGCCCTTAATCTTATTTTGATGTTGATGGCAACATGCATATATGGGACTAATCATGTTTATCAAGTATATCTCAGGATTATGTCTCAAAGGTCGTGTGTGGATCATGACTAGGGACAAATGCATATAACTCAAGATTGGAGATACAAGACAATAGCGTTGGCTTTGTTTACGGTTTGTTCTTGAGTATAGGGATACCACACTATTAAGAGGGGATCGTTGGATCTAGTGAAAGATTTGCTCAAAACCCACCAACTCCATTTTTCACCGGATGTACGATCCCTCTCAGCTGTCCGGACATCCGGCTCTCGATGGTCGTCCGGTGTTTCTTCACAGAACGATATTCATGGATGTCCGAGCTTCTCCGGACATCCGGTCGCCGGATGTCCGTTTACCTCCGGAGGTTCGATACTTTCTTAACAGAACATTTTTTACGGATATCCGGTCATCTACGAACGTCCGGTCATCGGATGACCAAAACGTCTCGGACGTCTGTTGGCTTGTGGTTCTCCAGCGTCCGGACGACTGAAGTATGTCGGACGTCCAGACCTATATGTGCCACCGGACGTCCGGTCGTGTCCAGACATCCGATGTCTCCTGTGCACTTGAGTTGCTCAAACGGTTACTTTTCCACTTCCACTATATATAGCCTTCTCCCCCGCGGGATAAGGTTGACCATTCACTTTGAGCTTGCTAAGAACACATTTCACACTCTCTCCCACTCCTCCACACCAAATCTTAGATCCCCAAGGGATTTGAGAGCACTTGAGAGAAGTTGTCCGATCAAGTGATAGATCCACTCCTTCCCCACCTTTGCACCAAAGGAATTCGTGATTTGATCAAGTCTTGAGCTTTTTCCCTTCGTTCTTGTTACTCTTGGAGGTTGGAGACTCCTAGTCTGTAGGAGTCTTTCGGAGAGGAATCGACCATTGTGAATACCCTTGGAAAAGTTTGTGAGGGTTTGGAGACCACCCCAAGGTCTACCACTAGTGGTTGAGAAACGCCTTTGTGGTGTTGTCTCAAAGGGAGAATAGGGTGAGCCTTTGTGGCGTTGGTGTGCCTTCGTGGTAACATCCACCTCTCTAACGGTGACGTAGCTTCCCTCCAAGGAAATGAACATCGGCATACATCCTTGTCTCCCGAGAGTTGTGGTTATTCCTAACCCTAACTGTTTACTTGTGGTTACTTGTCTCTTAGCACTTACTTATATCATACTTGTGTTACTTGTTTATCTTGCTTAGCTCTTAGCATCATACTTGCAATTGTTAGGCTCACTTTCATATTCCACATTTTGCCTAAAATTGCTAAGTAACAATTAAATTTGTAACTGTACCTATTCACCACCCTCTAGATCCATCTCGATCCTTTCAATTGGTATCAGAGCCTCGTGCTCTATTCTTGTGGCTTAACCGCCCTAGAACAAGATGAACCCCGATGGGACTCCCCTTGTTGCAGACCCGAAGAATACGGGCGCGGCTTCCACGGAAGCCAAGTCCTTCACTTCAGAGGATCTGGAACGAGCTCTTGCTAAGCAAAAGGAGGAGCATGATGTGTCTCTTGAGGCCTTGGTCCAAATGAGGCTAGCCACACTAACCATGATGCTTGCACCACTGTCTGGTGGTGTGGCCTCGAGGCCAGCTGTGCCTACTCCTTCAATTGGCCAACAACCTCCTAGCAATGAACACTCTAGTGTTCCTTGGCTTTATGCAAGACCTCAAATAAAGAAACCTAAGTATAACCCTCAAGGCAAACCTCCTTTACTTGATGAGTCTACCGATTTTGCTTTGTGGAGAGTTGCTATGCAGGATCATCTTCGATATGGAAATGATGAAATGTTGGAGATCTTGGAGTATGGCTACCAAGCTGTTGACCCAAAGAATCTTACACCAAGAGAGATATATGACAAGAATCTCAACGACACAACAACCATGTGCATAAGAAAAGGTATGACCGGCAAGAAAAGGAGACCATACATACATATCACAAGTGCCAAGGAATTATGGGATACCATTGTGAGAACCAAGACCGGTACCTCCACTCTCTGGCTTGCTCAATATGAAATTGCCAAGGGGCAATTGCAAAACTTTTGTATGGAGAAAGGTGAGTGTCCCAAGCAACTTCTTGAGCGTCTCATGACCCTCACCGCCGACATCAAGTCATGTGAATGTGACAAGAGACAAGATGGATTCAACTTGACTAAGAGGTTTCTTGTGGATAAGTTGCTTCACGCTCTTGCTCCGTATCATCATCAAATGGTGTGGGACATAAGACAACACCATTGATTCAAGGAAATGACTCCAGATGACATCATATCCACCTTCCAACTATTTGAAGAGTCAGAGGCAAATGCTACAAAACATCTTGCCATGCATGGTACCCCAACATCAAAAATCAATCTTGCATTGAAGGCCAAGCATGTATGTGAAGAAGAGCAAAGTGAAGAATAAGAATAATAATAAGAAGAAGATGGTGATGACGACGGTGATGAGATTGAATCTAGTGAGGGTCCTTCATATGAAGACATGGCTCTCTTTGTCAAGAAGTTTAGCGCAGGAAAATTCAAAGGAAGATTCTAGAAGAAGAAAGTGAGAAAATGCTACAACTGTGAAGAAACCAACCACTTCTCCAACGAGTGCCCTTATGAGAAGAAAGAAGATAAACCAAGGTTTCCCAAGACCTTTACCAAGAAGAAGTTACCAAATCCTTTGAACTCCAAGCTCAAGAAGAGAGATGGGAAAGCAATGGTTGCTCAAGAAGAATCCGATCCAGATGATGTTAGTGGTGTTGCCGGAGTTGCTCAAGATTCTCAAAACACGTTGAGGCTTGTCAACGAGAGTGGTGATGTTATCACCTACAACTATATGAAGGACTGCAAGGCAACACTCACAAGTGCCTAATGGCAAAGGCCGTGTTAGAAGATGGAGAGGACTAAAGCTCTCTCGACAAGGTAAAGGTAACTCCATGATCAAATCCTCCTCTTTTCACTCCTCCTACTCCTAGTGATGAGTATCTTGATGCAGAGGATAGTCATGAGGATAATGATATATATGATCCCATGCTTGCTAAACTAAATAAGTTCATGTGCTCCCTCAAAGGAAAGAAGCTCACTATTTTTCATATGCTTATGGAGATGGTGAGTAAACACACCATCACCATTAAGGAACTCTAAACCCTCGTCACCGAGGAAAAGGAAAAAAAATCCTTGAGCGGAAAGTCCAATATGAGGAAGCACGAAATGATGAAATATGCTTGAAAATTGGTACAAACATTGATGTTCATACTAAAGATCTTTCCTCCTTGAAAAAGGCTATTGACTCTTGCGAAGAGTTGATGAATGATAAAAGTAAGCTTGTGAAGTCTAACACTTCTCTCTCTAAGGATTGTTGAGCTCCTATCCATGTCCCTCAAGACTAAGGAAGAAGAGCTTAGCCTTCTTACAAAGAGTTTTGAGACTCTCAAGCTTACTTATCTTGAAACTCTAGCCAAGGCTTACTCTTCTCCTATTATCAATGTTGATGCTTGTACTACTAACTCTAGTAGTGATTTAGCATCTATTCTTGAGGAGAATCGCTTTCTTAAGGCTCAAATCGAGAAAGATATCATGACATGTGCTCAAGGGAAAAAGAACCTTAATGAGGTATTGAGCCAACACAATGAGGTGTTTGCCAAAGAGGGACTCGGGTTTGACCCAAGCACAAGCAAGAAGAAGACATCCTATCAAAAGTGCACCACCCCTCTCAAAGAAACTTTTGTACGAGAAGGGCACAAGGAGAAATGTAAGGTTGTGTGTGGGAAGGCCACAAGGGGCATGTCCACTCTCAACAAGCCAAAAGAGTTCATGCCTCCATCCTATGTACTTCGTAAGACTAAGGATGGAGAAGTTTATGCTAAGTTTGTTGGTCCTCGGAATGCATTCCGGTTTTATGCTATTTGGGTCCCTAATGACTAACTTGAGAGGTCCCATTGCAAAATGGGTGCCTCTAACCAAGTCATAATTGTGTTTAGGTTGCCTTCTCCGGTGGAGTAAAATGGGTGATTGATAGTGGATGTACCAATCATATGACCGGAGATAGCAAATTGCTCTACGATTTCAAGGAAGTTATTCAACCATTTATGAGCATTATGTTTGGTGGAGGATCAAAAGGACAGGTACTAGGGTTGGGCAAAGTGGCTATCACAAATGACATGTCTCTTGCAAATGTCATGCTTGTCCAATCCCTTAAATACCATTTGCTTTTTGTTCGCCAATTGGCTTCTGTTGGCTATGATACACTCTTTGGACTAACGGATGTGAAAGTATTTAAGAGAGATACTCTCGAAGTGGCCTTTGTTGGAGAGTTGGATGGAAACCTTTACACGGTTGATTTCTCGAAAGAGAGCACATTCCATGCAACTTATCTATTGGCCAAGGCCGACAAGGGGTGGCTATGGCATCGCCGGCTAGCCCATGTCGGCATGAGAAATGTTCAAGATCTCTTAAAGGGTAATCACATCATTGGACTAACAAATGTCTCTTTTGAGAAAGATCGTGTGTGTAGTGCATGCATAGCCGGGAAGCAACATCAATCAAAGCACCCACCCAAGAATATTGTGTCTACTTCAAGGCCTCTGGAGCTCCTTCATGTGGATCTTTTTGGGCCTCCTTCATGGGATAGTCTTGGTGGGAAAAAGTATGGACTTGTCATCGTTGATGATTACTCAAGATATACATGGGTCTTCTTCCTCAAGTCCAAGGACGAGACGAAGATCATCTTCATTGATTTTGCCAAGCAAGCTCAACGCAAGTTTGCCAAAGAAATCTTAGCAATAAGAAGTGATAATGGCTTTGAGTTCAAGAACTACACCTTGGAAGAATTTCTTAGTGCTGAAGGGATTGAGCATCAATATTCAGCTCCATACACTCCCCCAAAAAATGGTGTAGCAGAAATGAAGAACCGCACACTTGTGGAGATGGCAAGGTCCGTGTTGGATGAATACAAGTCGCCACATAGTTTTTGGGCCGAAGCTGTCAACACCGCATGCCATGCATCAAATCGGCTCTTTCTCCGCACTATATTGGAAAAGACTCCATATGAGCTCTTAACTGGGAACAAGCCAAATGTCAAGTACTTTCGTGTATTTGGGTGCAAATGCTTCATCCTCAACAAAAGAGAACAGTTAGGAAAATTTCAATCCAAAACCATTGAGGGCATATTTGTTGGCTAGGGATCAAACTCTCACACCTATAGAGTCTACAACAAATCCAATGGATGTGTTGTAGAAACTTGTGACGTGGTGTTTGATGAATTTAACGGCTCCCATGGGGAGAAAGTTGATCTAAGTGATGCAGGTGAAGAAGATTCTTCTCAAGATATCTTCACCATGGGTGTTGGTGCACTTCTTCCGATGGAACAAGAACCTCATGATGATGAAGAAGAAGATGGAAGCTTCACGCATCATCAAACTACCTCAACACCCATACCACCACAAGCTTCGATTGCTCAACCAATGCCCATAGACCAAGTACAAGATGATGATCAAGTTCATCTTCATGATAATTGATATGTCTCCAACGTATCTATAATTTTTGATTGCTCCATGCTATATTATCTACTGTTTTGGACTATATTGGGCTTTATTTCCCACTTTTATATTATTTTTGGGACTAACCTATTAACCGGAGGCCAAGCCCAGAATTGCTGTTTTTTGCCTATTTCAGTGTTTCGAAGAAACGGGATATCAAACGGACTCCAAACGGAATGAAACCTTCGGTAATGTGATTTTCTCACCGAATATGACCCAGGAGACTTGGACCCTACGCCAAGGAAGCTTCGAGGTGGGCACGAGGTAGGGGGCGCGCCCTATACCCCCAGGCGCGCCCCCACCCTCGTGGGCCCACCGGAGCTCCACCGACGTACTTCTTCCTCCTATATATACCTACATACCCCCAAACGAACAGATACGGAGCCAAAACCTAATTCCACCGCCGCAACTTTCTGTATCCACGAGATCCCATCTTGGGGCCTATTCCGAAGCTCCGCCAGAGAGGGCCGTCATCACGGAGGGCTTCTACATCATCATAGCCTCTCCAATGAAGTGTGAGTAGTTTACCTCAGACCTTCGGGTCCATAGTTAGTAGCTAGATGGCTTCTTCTCTCTTTTTGGATCTCAATACAATGTTCTCCCCCTCTCTCGTGGAGATCTATTCGATGTAATCTTCTTCTTTTTTGCGGTGTGTTTGTTGAGACCGATGAATTGTGGGTTTATGATCAAGTCTATCTATGAATAATATTTGAATCTTCTCTAAATTCTTTTATGTATGATTGGTTATATTTGCAAGTCTCTTCGAATTATCAGTTTGGTTTGGCCTACTAGATTGGTTTTTCTTGCCATGGGAGAAGTGCTTAGCTTTGGGTTCGATCTTGCGGTGTCCTTTCCCAGTGACAGAAGGGGCAGCAAGGCACGTATTGTATCGTTGCCATCGAGGATAACAAGATGGGGTTTATTTCATATTGCATGAATTTATCTCTCTACATCGTGTCATCTTGCTTAAAGCGTTACTTTGTTTTTAACTTAATACTCTAGATGCATGTTGGATAGAGGTCGATGAGTGGAGTAATAGTAGTAGATGCAGAATCGTTTCGGTCTACTTGTCACTGACGTGATGCCTATATACATGATCATGCCTAGATATTCTCATAACTATGCTCAATTCTGTCAATTGCTCAACAGTAATTTGTTCACCCACCGTAGAATACTTATGCTCTTGAGAGAAGCCATTAGTGAAGCCTATGGCCCCCGTTATATTCTCATCATATCAATCTCCATCACTTTAATCTTGCTTTGCTTTTTTTACTTTGCCTTTTAGTTTTCACTTTGCATCTCTATACCAACAATACTATCTATCAGATCTCACTCTCGTAAGTGACCGTGAAGGGGTTGACAACCCCTAATCGCGTTGGTTGCGAGTAGCTATCGTTTTGTGCAGGTACAAGGGACTTGAGCATGGCCTCCTACTAGATTGATACCTTGGTTCTCAAAAACTGAGGGAAATACTTACACTACTCTGCTGCATCATCCTCTCCTCTTCGGGGAAAACCAACGCAAGCTCAAGAGGTAGCAATAATCATCAAGCACAAGATCATCCTCAAGGAAAATATCAAGAAAGTGCAATCATTGACGATGAACCTCAACAAATGCAAGATGAAGAAGAAGATATTACACCACACATTAATGATCCATATGTTGAGGACGTGGCTGATGGACATGAAGTTGAACCTCGTGAAACTCTTACCTCCACCATGCCTCGAGTGGCCGGTCGTGTTGATGTTGACAAAATTCTCACCGGCATATCGGAAGGTAGAGTCACTCGTAAACATTTGAAAAACTTTTGTGCTCACTTCTCGTTTGTGTCTAGTATTGAGCCTCTCAAGTTACAAGAGGCATTGATGGACAATGATTGGTTTGTTGCTATGCAAGAAGAATTGAACAGTTTTGAACGCAACCAAGTGTGGTCATTAGTCAAGAGGCCAACTACCGAGCACAACGTCATTGGAACAAAATGTATTTCAAGAAAAAGCAAGATGAGAATGGTGTAATCATCCGTAACAAGGCAAGGTTAGTGGTACAAGGGTACTCACAAGTTGAAGGTTTGGACTTTGGTGAGACCTTTGCCCCCGTTGCCCGTCTTGAATCCATTCGCATCTTACTTGCTTATGCTACTTTCAATGGTTTTACATTACATCGAATGGATGTGAAGAGTTCTTTCCTTAACGGTCCTCTACAAGAAGAAGTATATGTCTCACAACCACCTAGGTTCGTTGATCCCGATCACAAAGACTATGTGTATAAACTTCATAAGGCTTTGTATGGCCTCAAACAAGCACCTCATGCTTGGTATGATCATCTTAAGAGGTTTTTACTCGATGATGGTTTTGTGAGAGGGGTGATCGATCCCACTCTTTTTACTAGGAGAGACAAGGGTGATTTGATCTTATGCCAAATCTATGTAGATGATATCATTTTTGGTTCTCCTAACATTCATTTGTGCAAGAACTTTGCGGTTTCAATGACCAAGGATTTTGAAATGTCACTCAATGCGGATTTGAAGTTCTTCCTCGGTTTTCAAATTCAACAATTTCAAGAAGGATTTTTCTTATCTCAAGCAAAATACCTCAAGGATATTCTAGAGAAGTTTGGCATGTCCGATGCTAGTCCATGTAAGACACCCATGCCAACCAAAATTGCACTCACTGAAGATACAAATGGTATTCCGTTCGACCCATCTATTTACTGCTCTATGATTGAATCATTGCTTTATCTTTGTGCATCTAGACCAGAAATCATGTTTAGTGTATGCATGTGTGCTAGATTTCAAGCTCCCCCTAGGGAAAGTCATCATAAGGAGGTTAAGCATATTCTTAGATACCTTGTTCACACCCCAAAGTTGGGTCTATTGTACCCCAAGGATGCTAAGTTCGATCTCATTGGGTACACGGATGCGGATTGGGCTGGAGACAAAGTGGAGCGTAAGTCCACCTCCGGCGCATGTCAGTTTCTTGGATGCTCCTTGGTAAGTTGGTCAAAACTGTGCTGCACTCTCCACCGTAGAAGCTGAATACATTGCAACCGCCAGTTGTGCCACTCAATTACTATGGACGAGGCAAACTTTCAAGGATTATGGTATCACCTATAGACATGTGCCTATTCTATGTGATAATAAAAGTGCCATCAATATTGCTGAGAACCCCAAAGATCATACCCGCACCAAGCACATTGATATTAGGTATCACTTCTTGAGAGATCATGTGGAGAAGGGTGATATTGATATTGCTCATGTTGGGACAGATATGCAACTTGCAGATATTTTCATGAAGCCATTGGATGAAGCAAGGTTTCGTCAACTTAGGCGTGAACTTGGTATCTTGGAGCTTGACAACATTATGTGAAAACTAGTACCCATGCATGCATTGTCCTAATGTCTTGTCTCGATGTAGGCATATATTTAGGGGGAGACACTCAACTAATGAGTACTCTCACCCTATGAAATGCATAAAAAGAACAAACACTCTCAAAGCTATCATGTTATTCTAACTATGGAGCTTTCAATGATGGAGTAGTGATTACGCACCCAAAGTTCCATTCTTTGCGGAGCCATGTCACGTATACTCATACATGGTGGCCGTAGCCACCGTTCTTGTCACTAGAAAAATATATGAGTGCTATGTGTTTTTGTGTTGTTGACATAGGATACTCATTGCTTGAATATATTGTGTTCTTGCATCCTACTACGTATTGAACTCATCATCTTCCCATCATAGTCATTAGCACCAACTATGACACCCTAGTTTTTCTTAAATCCAAAAGTGCTTCCGGTCGTCCTTGTGTACCGGACGTCCATAAAATCCTCTCTGGTGCCATATTACCGGTCTCCCGCTGAGATCGGACTTCTGCTAATTTCCCCTGCCTAAAACGCGTCAAACGTCCGATCTTGATGGTCGTCCGGTACCTGGCGTATCTGATTGCCTTCTCAGGCTCGGGTCATCTGGCCTATCCGGTCTTCCAATATTTTTTCCCCTGGCCCAGGAACCAGACCTCCGTAAAACTCTGGTTGTCCGTAAAAAGCTTTCCGTTACACTCAGTCCGGACATATGGTATATCCGGTCGTCCGTTAGTTCTTCCCCAGGCTCAGGCACCGGACATCCGTAGGACTCCTGTCGTCCAGGACTTTCTAGGGCACATATATATAGCGCGGGGTGCAGTTCGGGTCATTTTACCCTAATCCTTTCGCTCCCCACCGCCGCCCCTGTCTCGCGGCTCCTTGCTGCGGCCGCTCGCCGCTCGTGCCCCTCACTGACGCCACATCGCTCAGCTCGCCCCAGTGCCCGGCACGGCCCCTTGCCGGATTCGCTCCGGTCGCCATCTTGCTCCGCATTCTTCACCCCGAGGTCGAGATGCCCAAGACCAAGAACTCCGCGCGAAAGAAGGTCATCGTTGGGCCATCTCATATGTCTCGTCGTGGTGGCTCCGATGACTCACAGGAGCGGTCTCGTCCTCGGAAGCGTGCTGCCCGCCCTCATAGCTCTACTAGAAACTCCTCTTCGGAGGACACCGACTATGAGGATGAGCTGGATGATTTGAAGTAGCCTGAGTTTTGTCGCTGTTCACACCTCCGCACCCAAGCCGGGTACTCATCATCCCACCTTCAAGCCTCCTCCTCCTCCGGTGCAACCTCACGGTGATGCTCGTCATATCTCTCTTGAACCGCCTTTACCACTCGGCCGCCACGCTAAGTGGTTCAACGAGGTTCCCATTGCTTCCTATCTTAAGTTGCGTCGTGATGTTGATCAATTTACGGTTACTCCGGACAATCGTTTTCGCACCAATGTCCAAGCTGACATTTTTACCACTGTCATCATGTTGGGGAACATAGTAATTTCAAAAAAAATCCTATGCACACGCAAGATCATGGTGATGCATGCTACCTCTTGAGCACTTGCGTTGGTTTTCCCTTGAAGAGGAAAGGGTGATGCAGCAAAGTAGCATAAGTATTTCCCTCAGTTTTTGAGAACCGAGGTATCAATCCAGTAGGAGGCCATGCATGAGTCCCTCGCACCTACACAAACAAATAAATCCTCGCAACCAACGCGATAAGGGGTTGTCAATCCCTACACGGTCACTTACGAGAGTGAGATCTGATAGATATGATAAGATAATATTTTTGGTATTTTTATGATAAAGATGCAATGTAAAATAAAAGGCAATGAAAATAACTAAGTATTGAAAGATTAATATGATGGAAAATAGACCCGGGGGCCATAGGTTTCACTAGTGGCTTCTCCCAAGAGCATAAGTATTTATGGTGGGTGTCGTGGGATTAACACGTCAGATGTCCTTAGCGTGAGGACTTAGCCGCGAGGCCAACGCATCTATGTGGTAGCTTGAGAGGGGTTGAGCAGAATCAAGAGACGCAACACAAGACAAGGGTTTAGACAGCTTCGGGCCCCGGGAAACATCATCCGGTAACAACCCTACATGTTGTTTGAGGCTAGATCTCATTATCATCATGAGGGAGTCGCCGTAAACCGGCTCTCCTCTAGTTGTGTCTAGCCCTAGAGATTGTTTCTTGCTTCTCCCCCTTTGAGGAGCCCTGGCCTTCCTTATATATGTTGAAGGGGCGGGTTACATGTGGAGTCCAACTCGGACTTTAACTTAAACTATTTTGACTTCCCTTCCTGGGCTTCTTAACGTCTGTCGGTTTAACATTGTCTGTCGGTTTAACATTGTCTGTCGGTTTAACATTGTCTGCCGGTTTAACATTGTCTGCCGGTTTAACATTGTCTGCCAGTTTGACACCAGCCGGTTTACCGTCTGTCTTAGCCATCTGTCTTGACTCTCTGTCTTAACTCTCCGCCGGTTTACCATCCACCGGTTTACCAAGTCCCAGCCGGTTTACAATTCCAGCCGGGTCATACCGCGGGGTATATCCCCGACATTAGCCCCCAGTTTAATTTGGATTTATCCATGTTAAACTGATCTTGATTATCCTTAAGTCCTTGTCACTTCCTTCTTCTATAAAATCCGAGTCAATAGACCAGCTTCATAATCAATTTGCTGACATCGGTTTGTCATAGTGAAATATTGTGAAGAATAACTCCTTTGACTTTAGCTCCCAATGCTTAACAAAAATATTGGCCTTTGAAATACTCATTTGATCTTGAGCCGGTTTAAGAATGTAGAACTTGCCGGTTTGAGAATGTAGAACTGTGCCGGTTTAAGACTTGAACTTGCCGGTTTATCATTGCCGGTTTACAAATATTAATGGCACCAGGTCATAATTGTAGTTAACATGAAGCTTGAAAATATACCTCTTATATGCCTATCACTTTTAGCCCCCAAGTCTTAAGAAGGTAGCATAGCAACAGCTTAAGACTTGCTTCAATATGAATATCACAATCTTGAAGAAATCCAGGTTGTTCATCAATCACTAGTCAGAATTGAGTATTGTACATATGTAGCCCCCAAGTGCCAGGTTGTCATGCTTGCAGCAACCTGGGACTTGAAATTGCCTTATTCTCATAAAAACTTCAACCAGTGTATCCCCCAAGGGCCGGGTCATTATGCAATAATGAGCAGAGACTTTGTAAATATAATCTTGTAAACTTTGATCATCAACGTGTAGCCCCCAAGGGTCGGCTCAATAAGATAATATTGAGCTGGGACTTTGATATATTCTTCAATGAAAATAACGTCATATGATGTAACCCCCATCATGGGGCTTGAATTCACGTCCACAAGGTTAAGAGCCTTGTGCTTTACCAACTGAGCAGTGGACCCTTCAATGTAATGGATAAAAAGCTTTGTACCTTAAATTGTTGACAGAGGCAATTGGTAGCCCCTAAGGGCCGGCTCATTACCATGTGATGAGTCGGGTCTTCAATAAGGTGAGCAAAAAAATGACTTTGCATTAGCCCCCAAGTGTCATGGTGCATGCTTGCAGCGACATAAGACTTGTGTATTTAATGTAATTTCAACTGAAATAATGTAGCCCTCAAGTGCCGGGTCGTAAGCCAGCAGCAACTCGGGACTATTCCTTCAATTGTAGAATAAATCATATCTATTGATAATATGATAGCCATTTGCGCTAAAGCGACTTTGAAAACCTTAATCATAATACTGGTTATTAATAACCATAATAAAAATCCAGCCATGTTGGCTATTTGAATAATATACCCAATGATTTATAAGCGCATAATTCCAATGGCGCAATCCAAATATATACTGGCGACTTATAGTCCAAAGCCAGGCCGGGTCAATAAACACCGGATTATAAGTGATTATGTACTGACAACTTGTAGTTGAAAGTCGAGCCGGGTTAACGAACACCGGGTTTATTTGATGACTAATAGTCATGCCGGGTCGAGAGACGCCGGTTCAACATAAAATTTATCAAAAGAGAAAATCCTTGACAAAGGCAAATAAAACCGTGTAGTCGAGGCTTCTCAAGGGCTGCCAGGCCCAAATTCGAGGCTTTTCATGGGCTGCCAGGCTGCTGAGTTAAACCATTTTGTAAAGCCTTTTAAGATGGGCCTCCAACTAACCAATCGTCATTTTAACTTTGATAAGTTCAGTGTCTGTATAAGATTGACTTGTCAAACATTCGGCGGGTCATGCCAGGATTACCTGGATAGGAGTGGCTTACTTGATGAAGGCAGGTTAACCCGGGGTTTTAGGTGAATACACCAGGCTTCCAAGCCGTGGGTTGATACCCAATTACAAGGGTCCTTTCAAACTCTTTGTTACTTTACACAAAGAGCCCCCAAGTAACTTTGTGAGCTGTGCTCAATGGGTGCCTATGTTTGAGTTGTGCGTAGCAACAAGACTCTCTTTGGCCCCTTCGGTGTGAAGCTCCCAGGCTTTGCTGTGGCGTGATAGCCAGATTAATGGACAAGACTCCGCTTTGCAAGCAGAAGCCCCCATGTGATATATTTCTGAGTTGTGCTCGCCGGGTGCCTATGTTTGAGTTGTGGTGTGCAACAAACTCTCTTTGGCCCCTGATGATAATATTTTCTTGATAGCCGCATCAAGAGGGTAGTAACACCATGTTCTCTTTGGTGAATACACCTATGTTTGAACAAGAAGCCCCCAAGTAATCATATGAAGATGAGCCCATAAGGCAGGACACCCATGTTTGAACCGCGCATCAGGGCAGCAAGTCCTCTTGGGCAACCTTTAACTTTTTGCAAGAGATCAATTCTTCTTGAACCGGTATTTTGAACCGGCTATCGAGAGCTTCAAAGCTTTGTGGGAGACATCTTTCCCTTGAATCGGATTTTAAACCGAATTCCTTTTTAAACCGAAAATTGACGGCCTGATATGTTAGGCCAGTAATTATCCCCCACGGAGTTGATGATTACCATGGTGAAATTGAAATTAATCACGGGCAAGTCAGTCGCGGGAGCAGATTGATGAACCAGCCACGGCGTTGTAAACCGGTGTTAGTGTGGACGGGCCAACCAATCGCAGGCGCAGTCCCATCGAGTTGATGTAGATCAAGCTGCACAGGCGGCGGCTTACGCATACCCGTGTAATGTGGCACGGACTAACGCTAGTCGAAATATTGCCAGCACATGCTCCGTACCCGTGGTATGAACCATGTTTGTCGTGCATAATCGCCCTGAAAACAACAAATATTGCAATACTGAGTATGTGTTTTCAAAAGAAAACAAAATATATCAATTAAAAATTGAATGGATGGATTTCACGTGATTTATTTAGATGATGAATGATCAGTGTATATCATCTGATATTTTTTCGCTGGATGAACGCAGATGTTTGACAATCTTCCTTTGTCCTTTTTATAATGACTGTAGCCGCAGTCTTTACGTGGAAGGTTGAATGGTGTACGTGCCTCGTTAACTCCAAACCCAGGATCAAATCTTTGTATATACCTCTATTGACTTGTCAATCCTGCTTCCATTAACTGACCCGGGATGTTGGTCAAAAACACTTTATCAGCCGGTCTTCCATCAACCGGATTACCACTAGTACCACTGATGTTTCTTTAAACTTGTCAACACATGTCGCGGAGGCGGAGGCAGGATCGCGCCGGTTTATTTTCTCACATCACATCTTCTTTCCTGGTTCATATATCCCGTTCACTGCTGAAAAACTATCAGCACACTGATACATCGCAACATGCAATAGCAGAGGCAACCGGACCGGCTCGGGGTGAAGCGACGAAGGTGCAAGGCGGGTCGGAGCAACTCCGGCGGTTCGTCAAGCAACGCCGCAGGGCCGCCGTGGTTGCACCGAGGCGGGGCACTGACCCGAGGCCGGTTCGTCAATGCGCGACCCCAGCGCAGAGGCGGATTAAAGTAACTCCGGCGGTTCGTCAAGAGACAGGTGTGAGGCGAGCACGCGACCGCGCGTGGAGCCGGGCATGACGGAGGCGGCGCGGGGCGCCCCCGTAGAGGCCGAAGCAGGCGACGGTAGTTCGGAGGTGCGGAGGCGGCGCATTGGCGAGGTGGCGGTTTGAAGTGGTTACGCCGGTTCAACGGAGTCCGTCTGAGGTGAATACGGCAGCTCGGAGGCGACGGCACTCAACAAAACGACGACTTTACAGGCGGTGACTATGGTCGAGGCGCTCTACGGCGCGGCAACCCGGTGGCAAGTCCGAGTCAGAGGTCAACAAAGGCTCCCATGGTGGCCCTGCAATGCAGAAGCAGCGGGAGGTGACAGGAAGCTCCGCTTTACGGCGAAAGTGCAGTCACGCCGGCGGTTTGACCACAGAGACGGGGGAAACGACTCGGGGCCGCGAGCTCGGGCGGTTTAGAAGCTACACGGCGGCTCAGACGTGGCCACAACAACAGAGGGCAGCAGTATCTTCACTGTAGAACAGGGCGACGACGACTTAACTATGGGTGAACCGGCCTTGAAGCAGTAGCGAGCTCAGCGAAGTGCAATAGCGATGGCTCAGAGCGCGATCGTAGAGCCAGCGCCGGAGCATGAAGGAAGCCGCAGTAGGGGGCGGAGTGACTGAGTCACGGCAGAAGATGCAATAGACGAGCCGGCAGGTGGCTGGTCAACGCGCGGCCGTGCCGGAGGAGGCATCAGCGCGGCGGGTCGTAGATACAGAGGCGCCACAAGGCGACAGTCAGTGGGATCAGCAACAGCGAACCTATACCGGCAGTTTGGTCGGGTGGCCTGATGGCAAAACCGACGAGGCGGCGTTGGCGGCGATGCGGCCGGCTTGATAGAGGGCGGAGCCAAACCAGTGGAGGCGGCTCTTGTCGAAATCTGGACTGGCATCGACTCGGACGGGAAGCGATTCTGTGCAGGCGATTCAGGAGCGGCGATACTAGACGGCAACTCAGTGGTTCAAGGCTGCAGCTACACCCGGCGGAGGCAAGGGCCGCTCCGGCGAGGGCGGTTTAACACAGAAGCCTGGCGCGACGGTGCGGCCAGATGGGACAGCAGCTCGATTAAGGCCAGGCGGTGACTCAAGGCCGCGGAAACACTGGTTCAATGGAGTCCATCCGAGGTCAAGATGGTGGAGGCGAGGCGCGATTGGATCTGGCGTCGGGTTGGAGAGGCGCGGCTCCGGGTCGGTGATGGTGAACCAGAGGAGGCAAGGCGCGACTGAACCAGCGGCGGGTTTGAGGTGGTAAACTTGGGGGCGCCGGTTTATGGCAGTAAGGCCAGCTCGAGGTTGTGGGATGGTGGTCCATGGTGATTTTGACAAGGCCGTGATGGCCAGACGGGTCGTAGAGACGGCGGCTCGTCGCCGGTGGCAGAGGAGGCGCTGGTGACTTGACGAGGCGGGCCACAGTTTCACTCGCCGACCCCCGCCGTTGCTTCCACGACAGCCGCTCGACGGGCGGAGCCGTGCGGGCAAGCGCAGGAGACGAGCACATTCGGCGACCATAGCAAAGGGAGAGACGGCGAGACCCAATAGCGGAAGCAGAGGCGCGACCCGGGGCGACGGAGAACCACAAGGTAGGCCAATCCCGATGAAGGCGCGGGCTGAACCAATGTCGAACGGAAAGGCTCGGCGCTTCAGGTGTGCAGGCGCTCGAGGCAGTGCGGCTCTGAAGCGGCGGTCGGTTCACTGTGGCGTGCTTGACTGGGCACAAAACGACGGGTCAACGGATGCAGGCCGGAGTCGCAGGGCAGCTGGGGCAAGAGGAGACACAACCTGGCTGATTTATTGCGGCAGAGGTGAGGCCGCTAGATTGCAGTGGCGATTTGACGCTGCGGTCGGTCAAGAGGTCCACGGCCGAGTGGGTCATGCAATGGCTCGGGAAAAAACTGCTGCAGCTCGGCGATGGCAAATCCGGGTCATAGCCGAAAATATCTCCTGAGTCGTGCCCCCCTTTTTTGTTATTGATTTCCTTCATCCCGGTTGGGAAGTATCTTATGATGACCAAGCCGAGGTCAAGCCCTTGGTTCCTTTTACCTCAACTCGGCTTCGCTGTAGATCGGATTGAACTGACAACTTAAATTTCCTTAGTAGATATGTACGGGTTGGATCCATGGCGATTTGACAACCAACATAGATTGGATCGAAACTGTAGCAATCGTCCATGGCGATTTGACGATAATATTTCCTTGATCTCAGCAGACGAGGCTAGTACTGACAAAAATCCTTCCGTACCATCCTTTTGCCGATCCGACGGATTGTAAGCTTCTCGAAACCCTAGTTAAGATCCCTCCAAGAACTCTACACCATCGTGCGTGGGCCCCATGGTGGCCGCCAACTGTCGTGGGATTAACACGTCAGATGTCCTTAGTGTGAGGACTTGGTCGCGAGGCCAACACATCTATGTGGTAGCTTGAGAGGGGTTGAGCGGAATCAAGAGACGCAACACAAGACAAGGGTTTAGACAGCTTCGGGCCCTGGGAAACATCATCCGGTAACCACCCTACATGCTGTTTAAGGCTAGATCTCATTATCATCACGAGGGAGTCGCCGTAAACCGGCTCTCCTCTAGTTGTGTCTAGCCCTAGAGATTGTTTTGTTGCTTCTCCCCCTTTGAGGAGCCCCGCTCCTCCGTATATATGTTGAAGGGGCGGGTTACATGTGGAGTCCAACTCGGACTTTAACTTAAACTATTTTGACTTCCCTTCCTGGGCTTCTTAACGTCTGCCGGTTTAACATTGTCTGCCGGTTTGACACCAGCCGGTTTACCGTCTGTCTTAGCCATCTGTCTTGACTCTCTGTCTTAACTCTCCGCCGGTTTACCGTCGCCGGTTTACAATTCCAGCCGAGTCATACCGCGGGGTATATCCCCGACAGTGCGTGAACAAATTACTGTTGAGCAATTGACAGAATTGAGCATAGTTATGAGAATATCTAGGTATGATCATGTATATAGGCATCATGTCCGAGACAAGTAGACCGACTCCTGCCTGCATCTACTACTATTACTAGACACATCGACTGCTATCCAGCATGCATCTAGAGTATTAAGTTCATAAGAACAGAGTAATGCTTTAAGCAAGATGACATGATGTAGAGGGATAAACTCATGCAATATGATATAAACCCCATCTTGTTATCCTCGATGGCAACAATACAATACGTGTCTTTCTGCCCCTACTGTCACTGGGAAAGGACACTGCAAGATTGAACCCAAAGCTAAGCACTTCTCCCATCGCAAGAAAGATCAATCTAGTAGGCCAAACCAAACTGATAATTCGAAGAGACTTGCAAAGATAACCAATCATACATAAAAGAATTCAGAGAAGATTCAAATATTATTCATAGATAAACTTGATCATAAACCCACAATTCATCGGTCTCAACAAACACACTGCAAAAGAAGATTGCATCGAATAGATCTCCACAAGAGAAGGGGAGAACTTTGTATTGAGATCCAAAAAGAGAGAAGAAGCCATCTAGCTAATAACTATGGACCCGTAGGTCTGAGGTAAACTACTCACACTTCATCGAAAGGGCTATGGTGTTGATGTAGAATCCCTCCGTGATCGATGCCCCTCCGGCGGAGCTCCGGAACATACCCCAAGATGGGATCTCGTGGATACAGAAAGTTATGGCGGTGGAATTAGGGTTTTGGCTCCATATCTGGTAGTTTGGGGGTACGTAGGTATATATAGGAGGAAGGAGTACGTCGGTGGAGCAACAGGGGGCCCACGAGGGTGGAGGGCGCGCCCAGGGGGTAGGCGCCCCCCTACCTGATGGCCTCCTGGTTGATGTCTTTACGTAGGGTCCAAGTCCTCTGGATCACGTTCGTTCCGAAAATCACGTTCCCGAAGGTTTCATTCCGTTTGGACTCCGTTTGATATTCTTTTTCTGCGAAACTCTGAAATAGGCAAAAAAACAACAATTCTGGGTTGGGCCTCCGGTTAATAGGTTAGTCCCAAAAATAATATAAAAGTGTATAATAAAGCCCAATAATTTCCAAAACATAATATAATATAGCATGGAACAATAAAAAATTATAGATAGGTTGGAGACGTATCAAGCATCCCCAAACTTAATTCCTGCTCGTCCTCGAGTAGGTAAATGATAAAAACAAATTTTTGATGTGGAATGCTACTTGGCATAATTTCAATGCATTTCTTCTTAATTGTGGTATGAATATTCAGATCCGAAAGATTCAAGATAAAAGTTCAATATTGACATAAAAATAATAAAACTTCAAGCATACTAACTAAGCAATTATGTCCTCTCAAAATAACATGGCCGAAGAAAGTTCATCCCTACAAAATCATATAGTTTAGTCATGCTCCATTTTCATCACACAAGAATGCTCTCGTGATGCACAACCCCGATGACAAGCCAAGCAATTGTTTCATACTTTAGTAATCTCAAACTTTTTCAACCTTCACGCAATACATGAGCGTGAGCCATGGATATAACACTATGGGTGGAATAGAATATAATGATGGGGGTTATGTGGAGAAGGCAAAAAAGGAAGAAAGTCTCACATCAACGAGGCTAATCAATGGGCTATGGAGATGCCCATGAATTGATGTTAATGCAAGGAGTAGGGATTGCCATGCAACGGATGCATTAGAGCTATAAATATATGAAAGCTCAACAAAAGAAACTAAGTGGGTGTGCATCCAACTTGCTTGCTCATGAAGACCTAGGGCATTTGAGGAAGTCGATTGTTGGAATATACAAGCCAGGTTCTATAATGAAAAGTTCCACTAGTATATGAAAGTGACAAAACAAAAGACTCTCTATCATGAAGATTATGGTGCTACTTTGAAGCACAAGTGTAGTAAAAAGGATAGTAACATTGTCCCTTCTCTCTTTTTCTCTCATTTTTTGGGCCTTCTCTTTTTTTATGGCCTTTCTCTTTTTTCCTCACTTGGGACAATGCTCTAGAAAATGATGATCATCACACTTCTATTTATTTACAACTCAATGATTACAACTCGATACTAGAACAAAGTATGACTCTATATGAATGCCTCTGGTGGTGTACCGGGATATGCAATGAACCAAGAGTGACATGTATGAAAGGATTATGAATGGTGGCTTTGCCACAAATACTATGTCAACTACATGATCATGCAAAGCAATATGACAATGATGAATGTGTCATGATAAACGGAACGGTGGAAAGTTGCATGGCAATATATCTCAGAATGGCTATGGGAATGCCATAATAGGTAGTTATGGTGGCTGTTTTGAGGGATATATAAGGAGGTTAATGTGTGAAAGAGCGTATCATATCACGAGGTTTGGATGCACCGGCGAAGTTTGCACCAACTCTCAATGTGAGAAAGGGCAATGCACGGTACCGAAGAGGCTAGCAATGATGGAAAGATGAGAGTGCGTATAATCCATGGACTCAACATTAGTCATAAAGAACTCACATACTTATTGCAAAAATCTACAAGTCATCAAAAACCAAGCACTACGCGCATGCTCCTAGGGGGATAGATTGGTAGGAAAAGACCATCGCTCGTCCCTGACCGCCACTCATAAGGAAGACAATCAAAGAACACCTCATGTTTCAAATTTGTTACATAACGTTTACCATACGTGCACGCTACGGGACTTGCAAACTTCAACACAAGTATTTTTCAAATTCACAACTACTCAACTAGCACAACTTTGATATCACTACCTCCATGTCTCAAAACAATCATAAAGCATCAAACTTCTCTTAGTATTTAACACACTCATAAGAAAGTATTCACTAGTCTTGAATACCTAGCATATTAGGATTATTTAAGTAAATTACCATGCTATTTAAGACTCTCAAAATAATCTAAGTGAAGCATGAGAGAATAATAGTTTCTATAAAACAAAACCACCACCGTGCTCTAAAAGATATAAGTGAAGTACTAGAGCAAAAACTATATAACTCAAAAGATATAAGTGAAGCACATAGAGTATTCTAATAATTTCTGAATCATGTGTGTTTTTCTCAAAAGGTGTGTACAGAAAGGATGATTGATGTAAACTAAAAAGCAAAGACTCAAATCATACAAGACGCTCCAAGCAAAACACATATCATGTGGGGAATAAAAATATAGCTCCAAGTAAAGTTACCGATGGAAGTAGACGAAAAAGGGGATGCCTTCCGAGGCATCCCCAAGCTTTGGCTTTTAGGTGTCCTGAGATTATCGTGGGGTGCCATGGGCATCCCCAAGCTTAGGCTCTTGCCACTCCTTGTTCCATAATCCATCAAATCTTTACCCAAAACTTGAAAACTTCACAACACAAAACTTAAAGTAGAAAATCTCGTGAGCTCCGTTAGCGAAAGAACACAAAACACCACTTCAAGGTACTGTAATGAACTCATTCTTTATTTATATTGGTGTTAAAACTACTGTATTCCAACTTCTCTATGGTTTATAAACTATTTTACTAGCCATAGATTCATCAAAATAAGCAAACAACACACGAAAAACGGAATCTGTCAAAATCAGAACAGTCTGTAGTAATCTGTAGCTAACGCAAGATCTGGATCCCCAAAAATTCTAAAATAAATTGCTGGACATGAGGAATTTATCTATTAATCATCTTCAAAAATAAGTAACTGAATATCACTTTCCAAATAAAAATGGCAGCAATTCTCGTGAGCGCTAAAGTTTTTTTTTACAGCAAGATTAAAAAGACTTTCCCCAAGTCTTCCCAGCTGTTCTACTTGGCACAAACACTAATTAAACAAAAAAACACAACAAAACAGAGGCTAGATAAATTACTTATTACTAAACAGGAGCAAAAAGCAAGGAATAAAAATAAAATTGGGTTGCCTCCCAACAAGCGCTATCGTTTAACGCCCCTAGCTAGGCATAAAAAGCAAGGATAGATCTAGGTATTGCCATAATAATAAGATAGGTCACTAAAACTCATTTCATATTCTCTACGTTCGGCAGCAAGTTTTCTTTGAGGCAAGAAAAAGTAATCAAAATGGCTAAATATAATGGGACAAAAATCCCCAAGATTAACTTTGGGAGGTATAGGTTCCTCCTTTGGCCCTTTCTATTGCACAACCAATTCATCATTATAAGCATTTTTTGACAGAAATTTGTGAGCCTATACTCGAGAGAATATCCTAGTTCATTATTTTGAATATCCAAATCATTATTAAGTTCAGAAATTCTATCAACTAGAACATCGGTAGGAACCCTTTTTCTAAGATTTTCATTGAAAGCAAGATAATCTAGAGATTGAAAACACATTATTTCTTCTTGATCAAAAAGGATAGCCTCTATGGGAGGACGGCAAGCGTCCACCCTATAATGCGCGAACATTTCTTTGGCCTCTTTTATTATGAATCTAAACTCATGAGCCAAAAAGATAGTAGCGGCACGCTTAACAGAAGAATGCTCAATATTAGAAAATTCTAAGAAAATCTTTTGTATGCAAGGATGCATGTGCATAAATTGTCTTTCAAGTTCAACTACAAGCATGGCGATAGCGTCCGCAAGACTACTAGTTCTATGAAGGATAGAGCTACCCATAGAAGGCAAAGCACCGACACAAGTAAAGAAATCTTGGATAACTCCTTTTCCAATAATATTACCACTACCAGTTCGGAATTTTTTTGTATGTAAGATAGGGGGTTCTTCAACAGGACCATCAGAATTTTTCATGATATTATTATTGTCCATATCTACAATAATTTCCCCGATTTCAGACATAATGGCAGAAAGTGCAAGAGGCAATAAAGAGGCAAACGGAAAAGAGAGGGCGAATAAAATGGCAAGGGTGAAGTGGGGGAGAGGAAAACGAGAGGCAAATGGCAAATAATGTAATGCGGGAGATAAGGATTTGTGATGGGTACTTGGTGTGTTGAGTTTTGTGTAGACCTCCCCGGCAACGGCGCCAGAAATCCTTCTTGCTACCTCTTGAGCACTTGTGTTGGTTTTCCCTTGAAGGGGAAAGGGTGGTGCAGCAAAGTAGCGTAAGTATTTCCCTTAGTTTTTGAAAACCAAGGTATCAATCCAGTAGGAGGCCACGCACGAGTCCCTCGCACCTACACAAACAAATAAATCCTCGCAACCAACGCGATAAGGGGTTGTCATCCCTACGTGGTCACTTACGAGAGTGAGATCTGATAGATATGATAAGATAATATTTTTGTATTTTTATGATAAAGATGCAAAGTAAAATAAAAGGCAATGAAAATAACTAAGTATTGGAAGATTAATATGATGGAAAATAGATCCGAGAGCCATAGGTTTCACTAGTGGCTCCTCTCAAGAGCATAAGTATTTACGGTGGGTGAACAAATTACTGTTGAGCAATTGACAGAATTGAGCATAGTTATGAGAATATCTAGGTATGATCATGTATATAGGCATCACGTCTGAGACAAGTAGACCGACTACTGCCTGCATCTACTACTATTACTCCACACATCAACCGCTATCCAGCATGCATCTAGAGTATTAAGTTCATAAGAACAGAGTAACGCTTCAAGAAAGATGACATGATGTAGAGGCATAAACTCATGCATGCAATATGATATAAACCCCATCTTGTTATCCTCGATGGCAATAATACAATACGTGCCTTGCTGCCCTTACTGTCACTGGGAAAGGACACCGCAAGATTGAACCCAAAGCTAAGCACTTCTCCCATTGCAAGAAAGATCAATCTAGTAGGCCAAACCAAACTGATAATTCGAAGAGACTTGCAAAGATAACCAATCATACATAAAAGAATTCAGAGAAGATTCAAATATTGTTCATAGATAAACTTGATCATAAACCCACAAGTCATCGGTCTCAACAAACACACCGCAAAAGAAGATTACATCGAATAGATCTCCACAAGAGAGGGGGAGAACTTTGTATTGAGATCCAAAAAGAGAGAAGAAGCCATATAGCTAATAACTATGGACCCGTAGGTCTGAGGTAAACTACTCACACTTCATCGGAAGGGCTATGGTGTTGATGTAGAAGCCCTCCGTGATCGATGCCCCCTCTGGCGGAGCTCCGGAACAGGCCCCAAGATGGGGATACAAAAAGTTATGGCGGTGGAATTAGGGTTTTGGCTCCGTATCTGGTAGTTTGGGGGTATGTCGGTATATATAGGAGGAAGGAGTACGTCGGTGGAGCAACAGGGGGCCCACGAGGGTGGAGGGCGCGCCCAGGGGGGTAGGCACGCCCCCTACCTGATGGCCTCCTGGTTGATGTCTTGATGCAGGGTCCAAGTCCTCTGGATCACGTTCATTCCAAAAATCACATTCCCGAAGCTTTCATTCCGTTTGGACTCCGTTTGATATTCTTTTTCTGCGAAACTCTGAAATAGGCAAAAAAGCAATTGTGGGCTGGGCCTCCGGTTAATAGGTTAGTACCAAAAATAATATAGAAGTGTATAATAAAGCCCAATAATGTCCAAAACAGAATATAATATAGCATGGAACAATCAAAAATTATATATACGTTGGAGACGTATCAATGATAGCAACGAGAGAGGAGAGTATGTCTACGTACCCTCGTAGACCGAAAGTGGAAGCGTTTATCAATGCAGTTGATGTAGCCGTACACCTTCACGATCTGTCCCGATCAAGTACTGAACGTACGGCACCTCCGCGTTCAGCACATGTTTAGCTCGATGACGTCCTCGCCTTCTTGATCCAGCAAGAGGGGCGAAGTAGTAGATGAGTTCCGGCAGCACGACGGCGTGGTAACGGTGTTGGTGAAGAACAATCTTCGCAAGGCTTCGCCTAAGCACTACGAAAACTATGACAGAGGATAAACTAGAGGGGACGGGGTTGCCGGCACACGGCTTGGTGTTTCTTGATGTGTCTTGGGTGCTAGCCCTACTCCTCTATTTATATGTTGAGCCTTGGGGTCGAAACTTGGAGTAAAAGCCTCCACAAAGTCGGTTTCACCCGAAAGGCAAGAGTCCTTCTCGGACTCCAGGGCCAGACGCCAGGGTTCCCGGTGTCTGGACCCAGACGCCAGGGACCCTGGCGTCTGGCCCCTGGACTCCGCAAAACTTCCTTTTGTGCTTTCCAAAAACCTCGTGGGCTTTCCCCTTTGGCCCAAATAAAGTGTTCTCATACCCAAACATTTTGGGAAACATCCGGAACCCCTTCTGGTGAATTCCGGAACCCTTCCTGAGACCAAACACTATTATCGCATATATCAAACTTTATCTCTGGACCATTCCGGAGTTCCTCGTCATGTCCGTGATCTTACCCGGAACTCCGAACAACATTCGGTTACCAACATACATAACTCATAAATACTATATCGTCAATGAACGTTAAGCATGCGGACCCTACGGGTTCGAGAACTATGTAGACATGACCGAGACACTTCTCTGGTCAATAACCAATAGCGGAACTTGGATGCCCATATTGGCTTCTACATATTCTACGAAGATCTTTATCGGTCGAACCGCATAACAACATACGTTGTTCCCTTTGTCATCGGTATGTTACTTGCCCGAGATTCGATTGTCGGTATCTCAATACCTAGTTCAATCTCGTTACCGGCAAGTCTCTTTACTCGTTCCGTAATGCATCGTCCCACGACTAACTCATTAGTCACATTGCTTGCAAGGCTTATAGTGATGTGCATTACCGAGAGGGCCCAGAGATACCTCTCCGATAATCGGAGTGACAAATCCTAATCTCGAAATACGCCAACTCAACAAGTACCTTTGGAGACACCTGTAGAGCACCTTTATAATCACCCAGTTACGTTGTGATGTTTGGTAGCACACAAAGTGTTCCTCCCGTAAACAGGAGTTGCATAATATCATAGTCATAGGAACATGTATAAGTCATGAAGAAAGCAATAGCAACATACTAAACGATCAAGTGCTAAGCTAATGGAATGGGTCAAGTCAATCACATCATTCTCCTAATGATGTGATCCCGTTAATCAAATGACAACTCATGTATATGGCTAGGAAACATAACCATCTTTGATCAACGAGCTAGTCAAGTAGAGGCATACTAGTGACACTCTATTTGTCTATGTATTCACACATGTATTATGTTTCCGGTTAATACAATTCTAGCATGAATAATAAACATTTATCATGAAATAAGGAAATAAATAATAAATTTATTATTGCCTCTAGGGCATATTTCCTCCACATCATTCCTAAGGGTCTTTCTCTGCATTTGCGCATTGATTTAGAGCATATTCGTACTCATCCGGAGAAATATTCCGGGGCTATTGAGCTCATTGAGTCGTCCAATCTTGCTGCTCCATTTGCATTTCAAAATGACTTTAACCAAGCCGCCATACATCAATTCTATGCCACATGTTTGTTCCATCCAAATAACACTGTTACTTGGATGACCTCCGACACAAAGCTCTCAGCTTCCTATTCTCAATTTGTTGCTGCCCTTGGTTTTCCTGACACCGGGTTCAAAATTCACAATGATGACCCCGAACATAGAACCAAGGGCAATGATGCATGTGCTGATCTTATCAAACCCATAGCAGAACTGACTGATGAGGAGAAACATAAGGGCTTTAACCAAGTCTCCATTTGGCGCTCCTTTCTTCATTATCTATCAATGTGTCTTTCGCACCATTTATCCTAAGATGGGTGACAATGGCTCTTGTAGTAGCTACTGCATCAATCTCATGCATCGCCTTTATGCATCTCCGAAAGGGAAGATCAATGTCCCTCATTTTCCATGGCATGAAATTTGCCTCGCTTCTCTCCAGCACAAGCGGGCCTTTCCTCATGCTTCCTTTCTTCAGGCATTCATTGAGAGTGTGGCTCCATTTCCTATTGTACGCACTCATTTGCATGAGTGGTGGGTCATTCCCGCACACATGGCAGATGATTATGTTCCCAAGGACTCTTCCTCTTTTGCTCATCCGCGCCGCACAGCTGCTAGCATTCCTCGTCCTGCTCCCTCCGGATCTGCACCATTTGGTCGCATTGCTCGGTTTCTTGGGAAGGCTCACTCTGCCATGATGAAGGTTGTTACCTTTAACTGCTCCCAATATAATGATGTTGTCACTCAGCTGATCACCTCCAAGAATGCTCCAAAGGCTCGTCTGAGAGACTCTAGAGTTTTTGATGTGAGTGATGATGATCGTCTTCTCGATCCTCCCTCTTTTGACTTTGGCTTTCCTTCGGGTCCAGAGTGGTCTGATTTCTTTGATGAGGATGGTGGCAGTGGTGCTCGTGATGATGATGATGAGGCAGGGTTCTGATGATGATGACGTTGTTCTGTTTGCTCATCTTGCCCCCCTTTTTTAGTATTTGCTGCCAAGGGGGAGTAGCACTTAGCACTTATCCTTTGAGTACTGTAATATGTGATATTAACTTGTATTGCACTATGATATGTATCATACCACGAACCCATTGTTACTTTAGGTTCTATGATGTGAGTGATGAATCTACTTATGAATCTATTTGAATGTTATCATGTGCAACTTGTGATTTGGATGTGTTGGTATCACACTGAGGGTGAGCTCCTCTCATGCTTATTTGTCTTTGTGCACATTGTTAAGGGGAGCTCGGCAACAAATCCTTTTGATATTCATAGTTTTTATTATTATTTTAAGAAGTGCATGTATGTTGTCATAAACTACCAAAAAGGGGGAGATTGAAAGTGCAATCATGCCCTTAATCTTATTTTGATGTTGATGAGAACATGCATATATGGGACTAATCATGTTTATCAACTATATCTCGGGATTATGTCTCAAAGGCCGTGTGTGGATCATGACTAGGGACAAATGCATATAACTCAAGATTGGAGATACAAGACAATAGCGTTGGCTTTGTTTACGGTTTGTTCTTGAGTGTAGGGATCCCGCACTATTAAGAGGGGATCGTTGGATTTAGTGAAAGATTTTATCAAAACCCACCAACTCCATTTTTAATCATACGTCTGGTACGCTATGAACGTCCGATCCCCCTCAGCTGTCCGGACGTCGGGTTCTCGACGATCGTCCGATGTTTCTTCACAGAACGATATTCACGGATGTCCGAGCTTCTCCGGATGTCCGGTCGCCGGATGTCCGAGCTTCTCCGGAGGTCCGACACTTTCTTAACAGAACATTTTTTATGGATATCCAGTCATCTACGGACGTCCGGTCACCGGACGACCGAAACATCTCGGACGTCCGTTGGCTGAGTGCTGATTCGTGGCTTGTGGTTCTCCAGCGTCCGGACGACAAATGTCTGTCGGACTTCCAGACCTATCTGTGCCACCGGACGTCCGGTCCTGTCCGGACGTCCGACGTCTCCTATGCACTTGAGTTGCTCAAACAGTTACTTTTCCACTTCCACTATATATATCCTACTCCCCCACGGGATAAGGTTGACCATTCACTTTGATCTTGCTAAGAACACATTTCACTCTCTCTCACTCCTCCACACCAAGTCTTAGATCCCTAAGGGATTTGAGAGCACTTGAGAGAAGTTGTCCGATCAAGTGATAGATCCACTCCTTCCCCACCTTTGCACCAAAGGAATTCGTGATTTGAGCAAGTCTTGAGCTTTTTCCCTTCGTTCTTGTTACTCTTGGAGGTTGGAGACTCCTTGGTGGTAGGAGTCTTTCGGAGAGGAATCAACCATTGTGATTACCCCCGGAAAAGTTTGTGAGGGTTTGGATACCACCCCAAGGTCTACCACTAGTGGTTGAGAAACGCCTCTTTGGTGTTGTCTCAAAGGGAGAATAGGGTGAGCCTTCGTGGCGTTGGTGTGCCTTCATGGTAACATTCACCTCTCTAATGGTGACGTAGCTTCCCTCCAAGGAAGTGAACATCGGCATACATCCTTGTCTCCCGAGAGTTGCGGTTATTCCTAACCCTAACTCTTTACTTGTGGTTACTTGTCTCTTAGCACTTACTTATATCATACTTGTGTTACTTGTTTATCTTTCTTAGCTCTTAGCATCATACTTGCAATTGTTAGGCTCACTTTCATATCCCGCATTATTGCCTAAAATTGCTAAGTAACAATTAAAATTTGTAACTGTACCTATTCACCCCCCCCCTCTAGGTCCATCTCGATCCTTTCAGTAGGATTCCCCCTTCCCTAGTTGGAGTAGGAGAGGGAAGGAAGGGGAGAAGGAGAGAAGGAAAGGGGGGCCGACCCCCCCTCCCAATTTGGATTGGACTTGAGGGGGGGGGGCATCCCCACCTTGGCCGCCTCCTTCTCCTTTCCACTATGGCCCATTAAGGCCCATTGCCTCCCCGGGGGGTTTCGGTAACCCCCCGGTACTCCGGTATATGCCCAAACTCTCTCGAAACCTTTCCGATGTCCAAACATAGTCATCCAATATATCGATATTTATGTCTCGACCATTTCGAGACTCCTCGTCATGTCCGTGATCACATCCGGGACTCCGAACTACCTTCGGTACATCAAAATACACTCATAATACCAATCATCACCGAACGTTAAGCGTGCGGACCCTACGGGTTCGAGAACTATGTAGACATGACCGAGACACGTCTCTGGTCAATAACCAATAGCGGAACCTGGATGTTCATATTGGCTCCCACATATTCTACGAAGATCTTTATCGGTCAAGCCGCACAAAGATATATGTTGTTCCCTTTGTCATTGGTATGTTACTTGCCCGAGATTCGATCGTCGGTATCTCAATACCTAGTTCAATCTATTTACCGGCAAGTCTCTTTACTCGTTCCGTAATGCATCATCCCGCAACTAACTCATTAATCACAATGCTTGCAAGGCTTATATTGATGTGCGTTACCGAGAGGGCCCAGAGATACCTCTCCGACAATCGGAGTGAGAAATCCTAATCTCTATCTATGCCAACTCAACAAACACCATCGGAGACACCTGTAGAGCACCTTTATAATCACCCAATTACGTTGTGACGTTTGGTATCACACAAAGTGTTCCTCCGGTATTCGGGAGTTGCATGATCTCATAGCCATAGGAGCATGTATAAGTTATGGAGAAAGCAGTAGCAACAAACTAAAAGATCATCATGCTAAGCTAACAGATGGGTCAAGTCAATCACATCATTCTCTAATGATGTGATCCTGTTAATCAAATGACAACTCATGTCTATGGTCAGGAAACATAACCATTACTGAATCAACGAGCTAGTCAAGTAGAGGCATACTAGTGACACTCTGTTTGTCTATGTATTCACACATGTAGTAAGTTTTCGGTTAATACAATTCTAGCATGAATAATAAACATTTATCATGATATAAGGAAATATAAATAACAACTTTATTATTGCCTCTAGGGCATATTTCCTTCAAAAGGGTGATGCAGCAAAGTAGTGTAAGTATTTCTCTCAGTTTTTGAGAACCAAGGTATCAATCCAGTAGGAGACTACACGCAAATTGCCTAGTACCTGCACAAACAAATAAGAACCTTGCAACCAATGCGATAAAGGGGTTGTCAATCTCTTCACGGTCACTTACAAAAGTGAGATTTGATAAAGATAATAAGATAAATACTTTTGGTATTTTTTTGTATAGATTGAAAAGTAAAGATTGCCAAATAAATAGTAAACTAGAATTGTAGATCGGAAACTTATATGATGTAAAGTAGAACCGGGGGCCATAGGTTTCACTAGTGGCTTCTCTCGAGATAGCATATATTACAGTGGGTGAACAAATTACTGCCAAGCAATTGATAGAAAAGCGCATAGTTATGATGATATCTAGGCATGATCATGAACATAGCATCACGTCCGCGTCAAGTAGACTGAAACGATTCAGCATCTACTACTATTACTCCACACATCGACCGCTATCCAGCATGCATCTAGAGTATTAAGTTCATAAGAACAGAGTAACACATTAGGCTAGATGACATGGTGTAGAGGGATAAACTCAAGCAATATGATATAAACCCCATCTTTTTATACTTGATGGCAACAATGCAATATGTGCCTTGCTGCCCCTGCTGTCACTGGGAAAGGACACCGCAAGATTGAACCCAAAGCTAAGCACTTCTCCCATTGCAAGAAAGATCAATCTAGTAGGCCAACCCAAACTGATAATTCAAAGAGACTTGCAAATATATCAAATCATGCATATATGAATTCAGAGAAGAATCATATATTGTTCATAGATAATCTTAATCATAAACCCACAATTCATCGGATCTCGACAAACACACCGCAAAAAGAATTACATCGAATAGATCTCCAAGAACATCGAGGAGAACTTTGTATTGAGATCCAAAGAGAGAGAAGAAGCCATCTAGCTAATAACTATGGACCCGAAGGTCTGTGGTAAACTACTTACACATCACCAGAGAGGCTATGGTGTTGATGTAGAAGCCCTCCATGATCGAATACCCCTCCGGCAGATCGCCGGAAAAGGTCCCCAGATGGGATCTCATGGGTACAGAAGGTTGCCACGGTGGAAAAGTTGTTTCGTGGCTCCCCTGGATGTTTTCAGGGTATAAGAGTATATATATGCGAAGGAAGTAGGTCGGTGGAGCTATGAGGGGCCCACGAGGGTGGGGGGCGTGCCGCCCTACCTCGTGGCCGCCTCGTTGCTTCCTTGACCTCCACTCCAAGTCTCTTGGATTGCGTTTGCTCCAAAAAAGATCCTCGCGAAGGTTTCATTCAGTTTGGATTCCATTTGATATTCCTTTTCTGCGAAGCACTGAAATAGGCAAAAAACAGCAACTGGCACTGGGCCTCCGGTTAATAGGTTAGTCGCAAAAATAATATAAAAGTGCATATTAAATACCATTAAACATCCAAAACCGATAATATAATAGCATGTAACAATAAAAATTATAGATACGTTGGAAACGTATCATCATCCCCAAGCTTAATTCCTGCTCGTCCTCGAGTAGGTAAATGATAAAAAGAGAAGTTTTGATGTGGAATGCTACCTAACATAATTTCGATGTAATTTTCTTTATTGTGGCATGAATATTCAGATCCGAAAGATTCAAGACAAAAGTTTAATATCGACATAAAAATAATAATACTTCAAGCATACTGACCTAGCAATTATGTCTTCTCAAAATAACATGGCCAAAGAAAGCTATCCCTACAAAATCATATAGTGTGGCTATGCTCTATCTTCATCACACAAAATATTTAAATCATGCACAACCCCGATGACAAGCCAAGCAATTGTTTCATACTTTTGATGTTCTCAAACTTTTTCAATCTTCACGTAATACATGAGCGTGAGCCATGGACATAGCACTATAGGTGGAATAGAATGGTGGTTATGGAGAAGACAAAAAGGAGAAGATAGTCTCACATCAACTAGGCGTATCAACGGGCTGTGGAGATGCCCATCAATAGATATCAATGTGAGTGAGTAGGGATTGCCATGCAACGGATGCACTAGAGCTATAAGTGTATGGAAGCTCAACAAAAGAAACTAAGTGGGTGTGCATCCAGCTTGCCTGCTCATGAAGACCTAGGGCATTTTGAGGAAGCCCATCATTGGAATATACAAGCCATGTTCTATAATGAAAAATTCCCACTAGTATATGAAAGTGACAAAATAGGAGACTCTCTATCATGAAGATCATGGTGCTACTTTGAAGCACAAGTGTGGAAAAAGGATAGTAGCATTGTCCCTTCTCTCTTTTTATCTCTTTTTGGGGCCTTTCTCCTTTTTTATGGCCACTTTTTTTCGTTCGGAGTCTCACCCCTACTTGTGGCAGAATCATAGTCTCCATCATCCTTTCCTCACTGGGACAATGCTCTCATAATGATGATCATCACACTTTTATTTACTTACAACTCAAGAATTAGAACAAAATATGACTCTATGTGAATGCCTCCGGTGGTGTACCAAGATGTGCGATGAATCAAGAGTGACATGTATGAAAGAATTATGAATGGTGGCTTTGCCACAAATATGATGTCAAGTACATGATCATGCAAAGAAATATGACAATGATGAAGCGTGTCATAAATAATGGAACGGTGGAAAGTTGCATGGCAATATATCTCAGAGTGGCTATGGAAACGCCATAATAGGTAGGTATGGTGGCTGTTTTGAGGAAGGTATATGGTGGGTTTATGGTACCGGCGAAAGTTGTGTGGTACTAGAGAGGCTAGCAATTGTGGAAGGGTGAGAGTGCGTATAATCCATGGACTCAACATTAGTCATGAAGAGCTCACATACTTATTGCAAAAATCTATTAGTTATCGAAACGAAGTATTACGCGCATGCTCCTAGGGAGGGTAGATTGGTAGGAAAAGACCATCGCTCGTCCCCGACCGCCACTCACAAGGAAGACAATCAAAAAAATAAATCATGCTCCGACTTCATCACATAACGGTTCACCATACGTGCATGCTACGAGAATCTCAAACTTTAACACAAGTATCTCTCAAATTCACAACTACTCAACTAGCATGACTCTAATATCACCATCTTCATATCTCAAAACAATCATCAAGTATCAAACTTCTCATAGTATTCAATGCACTTTATATGAAAGTTTTTATTACACCCATCTTGGATGCCTATCATATTAGGACTAATTTCATAACCAAAGCAAATTACCATGCTGTTATAAAGGACTCTCAAAATAATATAAGTGAAGCATGAGAGATCAATAATTTCTATAAAATAAAACCACCATCGTGCTCTAAAAAGATATAAGTGAAGCACTAGAGCAAAATTATCTAGCTCAAAAGATATAAGTGAAGCACATAGAGTACTCTAAGAAATTCCGATTCATGTGTATCTCTCCAAAAGGGTGTGTATAGCAAGTCTTATTGTGGTAAACTAAAAAGAAAAGACTCAAATCATACAATACGCTCCAAGAAAAACACATATCATGTGGTGAATAAAAATATAGTCTCAAGTAAAGTTACCGATGGACGAAGACGAAAGAGGGTATGCCTTCCGGGGCATCCCCAAGCTTAGGCTTTTGGTTGTCCTTGAATTTTACCTTGGGGTGCCTTGGGACTCCCCAAGCTTAGGCTCTTGCCACCCTTATTCCAAAATCCATCAAATCTTTACCCAAAAACTTAAAACTTCACAACATAAAACTCAACAGAAAATCTCATGAGCTCCGTTAGTATAAGAAAACAAACCACCACTTTAAGGTACTGTAATCAACTCATTCTTTATTTATATTGGTGTTAAACCTACTATATTCCAACTTATCTATGGTTCATACACCCCGATACTAGCCATAGATTCATCAAAATAAGTAAACAACATGCGAAAAATAGAATTTGTCAAAAACAGATAGAAATCTGTAGGTTTCGAATACTTCTGTAACTCCAAAAATCCTGAGAAATTAGAACATCCTAAATAATTTGTATAATGATATACTGCAGTTGGAATTGGTATTTTATCGCTCTCTAGTAAAAAATGAAAATTATTCTCGTGAGCGCATACTTTCTGTTTTCTCCAGCAAGATCAAATAACAATCACCCAAGAAGATCCTAAAGGCTTTACTTGGCACAAACACTAATTAAGACATAAAAAACACAATCATAACAGAGGATAGATGATTTATTTATTAATAAACAGGAACAAAAAGCAAGGAACAAAAATAAAATTGGGCTGCCTCCCAACAAGCGCTATCGTTTAACACCCCTAGCTAGACATAAAAACAAGGATAGATCTAAGTATTGTCATCTTTGGTATGCAATCCATATGTGCCTCTCATAATAGATTCATAAGGTAATTTAACTTTCTTTCTAGGAAAGTGTTCTATGCCTTTCCTTAATGGGAATTGGAATATAATATTTCCTTCTTTCATGTCAATGATCGCACCAATCGTTCTAAGGAAAGGTCTACCAAGAATAATAGGACATGTATGATTGCAATATATATCAAGAATAATGAAATATATGGGCATATAATTCCTATTTGCAACAATAAGAACATCATTAATCCTTCCCATAGGTTTCTTAATGGTAGAATCCGCAAGATGCAAATTTAAAGAACAATCATCAAATTCACGGAAACCTAACACATCACACAAAGTTTTGGAATTGTGGAAACACTAGCACCCAAATCACATAAAGCATAGCATTCATGATATTTAATCTTAATTTTACTAGTAGGTTCCCACTCATCATAAAGTTTTCTAGGGATAGAAACTTCTAGTTCAAGCTTTTCTTTATGGGATTGCATTAAAGCATCAACGATGTGTTTGGTAAAAGCTTTATTTTGATCATAAGGATGAGGAGAATTTAGAATGGATTGCAACAAGGAAATACAATCTATCAAAGAGAAATTATCATAATTAAATTCCTTGAAATCCAAAATAGTGGGTTCATTTCTATGTAAAGTATTGACCTCTTCAATCCCACTTTTATTAATTTTTGCATCAAGATCTAAAAACTCTGAATCATTGGGACGCCTTCTAACTAAAGTTGACTCATCTCCAGTCCCATATTTAACAAGATTAATATTGGCAAACAAGGATTTAATAGGAGACACACCAATCACTTTTAGATCTTCATCATTATTATCATGAAAACTCACAAAGCTATCTTTTTTAGCACACATCCTAGCGGTTCTTTATTTGCACTCATCAATGGAAATTCTCATGGCTTTGAGAGACTCGTTGATATCATGCTTAGGTGGAATAGATCTAAGTTTCAAAGAATCAACATCAAGAGAAATTCTATCCACGTTCCTAGCCAACTCATCAATCTTAAGCAATTTTTCTTCAATCAAAGCATTGAAATTCTTTTGCGAATTCATAAATTCTTTAACACTAGTCTCAAAATCAGAGGGCATCTTATTAAAATTTCCATGAGAGTTGTTGTAGGAATTACCATAATTATTAGAGGAATTACTAGGGAACGGCCTAGAATTAAAATTTCCTCTATACACGTTGTTACCAAAATTGTTCCTACCAACAAAATTCACATCCATAGATTCATTATTATTCTCAATCAAAGTGGACAAAGGCATATCATTACGATTAGAAGAAACACTCTTATTAGCAAACAATTTCATCAGTTCATCCATCTTTCCACTCAAAACATTAATCTCTTCTATCGCATGAACTTTTTTACTAGTACATCTTTCGGTGTGCCATTGAGAATAATTAACCATAATATTATCTAGGAGTTTAGTAGCTTCTCCTAAAGAGATTTGCATAAAAGTGCCTCCCGCGGCTGAATCTAAAAGATTTCTAGAAGCAAAATTCAATCCAACATAAAAATTTTGTATAATCATCCATAAATTCAAACCATGTGTAGGGAAATTACGTATCATTAATCTCATCCTCTCCCAAGCTTCTGCAACATGCTCAGGATAAAGTATTTTAAAATTCATAATATCGTTTCTAAGAGAGATGATCTTAGCGGGAGGAAAATACTTAGAGATAACAGCATCTTTGCACTTATTCCATGAATCAATACTATTTTTAGGCAAAGAAGAGAACCAAGTTTTAGCATGATCTCTAAGTGAAAACATAAATAGCTTCAATTTAACAATATCATTATCCACATCTTTCTTCTTTTGCATATCACATAAATCAACAAAGCTATTTAGATGGGTAGCGGCATCTTCACTAGGAAGGCTAGCAAATTGATCTTTCATGACAAGATTCAGCAAAGCAGTATTAATTTCACAAGATTCGGCATCGGTAAGAGGAGCAATCGGAGTGTTAATAAAATCATTGTTGTTGTTATTGGTAAAGTCACTGAAAGGATCGAGAAGAGGTGTCTAGAGGGGGTTGATTAGACACTAAGTGCCAAAAGTTGCAGTTTTTAATATTCTTAAGTTTACGTGGAGTTTAAGAACAAGTTTAACAAACACAATACATATCAAGCAAGCATGCAATGAGTATATGAGCAGCGGAAAGTAAAGCATGCAACTTGCAAGAATGTAAAGGAAGGATTTGGAGTATTCAAACGCAATTGGAGACACAGATGTTTTTATCGTGGTTCCGATAGGTGGTGCTATCGTACATCCACGTTGATGGAGACTTCAACCCACGGAGGGTAACGGTTGCGGGAGTCCACGGAGGGCTCCACCCACGAAGGGTCCACGAAGAAGCAACCTTGTCTATTCCATCATGGTCGTCGCCCACGAAGGACTTGCCTCACTAGAGGTAGATCTTCATGAAGTAGACGATCTCCTTGCCCTTACAAACTCCTTGGTTCAACTCCACAATCTTGTCGGAGGCTCCCAAGTGACACCTAGCCAATCTAGGAGACACCATTCTCCAAGAAGTAACAAATGGTGTGTTGATGATGAACTCCTTACTCTTGTGCTTAAAATGATATTCTCCCCAACACTCAACTCTCTCTCACAGGATTTGGATTTGGTGGAAAGAAGATTTGAGTGGAAAGCAACTTGGGGAAGGCTAGAGATCAAGATTCATATGGTTGGAATGGAATATCATGACCTCAACACAAGGGTAGGTGGTTCTCTCTCAGAAAATGTGTATTGGAAATGTAGGTATGTTCTGATGGCTTTCTCCATGAATGAAGAGTGGGTGGAGGGGTATATATAGCCTCCACACAGAATCTAACCGTTACACTCAATTTACCAATCTCGGTGAGACCGAAGGGAAAAACTCGGTCGGGCCGATTTAGTAAACCTAGTGACCGTTAGGGTTTTCGGTGGGACTGACTAGTTCAACTCGGTGGAACCGATGTGCTAGGGTTAGGGTAAAACCAAAACTCGGTTTGACCGATTACTCAAACTCGGTGGGACCGATTTGGGTAATAAGCGAAACAGAGAGTTGGCCAAGCAAACTCGGTGGGGCCGATTGCCACTACTAGAAATTGCAGCATTAACGACGAGGCATAAACAATACTTGGTCGTTACTGCAACCATAGCGAGTCCTACGTCCAACTTTGGCCCGCGCGGCCCATCGTTAAATTACGTTAGCTGATGGTTCTCCTTGATTAATTAAGGATAAATATCCCTCTAATCGATCTAGGTTTCCTAAACAAACTGAGCCTCACCAAAACATGAACCATGGCGGCGCAACCCATCCGACGGATCGAAGCCAGCCATGGAGCATCGACCTGGAAGAAGCGCAGCAACGTAAGAGTGACGTGGATGTAGGGTCACGTGCTGCGTCTGCCGGCAGTGGAGCAGCCGAGGTCCTCGTTTCCCACCGTCGACCGACGACCGTACGCTCAGGCGGCGGCGACCACCGATATCTGCAAGACCAGCGCGGCGGCGGGCAACAACAACACTAACGAGTCAGGCTTCCTGTCCAGCGACATCATCTCCCACTCCCCTTCCGCCCCTAGCCTGCTACCACCACGGCCATCACTGAAGGTGCTCAATCCCCTTCTCTTCCTTCCCCCAACTTCACTCTTTCGACCTCCCTTTTCCTGTAGCTTATAAGAATTAGCAAGGTGAAATAGAGAGGTTGGCCAGGCATTCAAGGAGAAGGAGGTGAAATAGAGGTTCCCTAATTGTTGAGTTCTGCAATTTCGAATAGAGTTAACACTGATTCACCATCGGGAGTGTCTGTGCTTGAACAGACACTGATTCTCCATGTTACCAATTTCCTGTGATCTCTTCTCAAAAGTAAATATTTCATACCGCAATTGTAGTGGTTTGTTGCGATCTAGCAGAAGTAATCCAAAAATGCCTAGGAGCTAGTAGTACTAAGTTGTGTTTAAGTTTGTTTTAATTAGGAAGCGATCAACATTGCCGTGTAATTAGATTAGGTGAGTGAATTTGAGTTTAGATTGGAGTATGCTTTAATTAGGCAAGTGTGGTCGTGTGTCATCAAGTATTAGTAATCCGACTTGGATTTGTACTTGGTCAGGTTCGTGGCTGTGTCCATGTAGATGCGTTGGTCATGTAAGTACTAGTCCATATCCAGTCATGCTATGCTTCGTATAGGTGTGTTGAGTCCGGGGCTGCGTGAGATTTGTAATGTGGAGAAAAATAAAAAGAAATAAATAAAAGAAAGGGCACACCAAGGGTCCTTGGCCAAAAGAAAATTCGCGCCCGTGTTTTTGTGATCTCTTGAAGAGATGCTATATTAATGTGAATACAACACAAAAGTACAATTTATCTTGGTATGTTCTATCTATACTATTATTGTTGTGACTGTGACTACATGTTGTAGACTTTTTATTTAAGGAAACATAATTATGTAGATGTTCGAGTCTTTACAAAACCATATACTAAATAAGCCCACTTGTTTTCTTAATGCATTAGCGGTACGTCGCTCCGATCCTGTGTGTGTTTGTCCTGATGCGAATGGAGTTGCTGCAGTTTCTAAACAAGCACTAACCCATAAGTCCGCATATCTTGTTCCTACTTTAGTGGTTCATGTATAGGTAAATTTAGTGTTTAGAGCCTTATTTCTGTTCTGGTGTATATACATAGCCTATGTTTGCATATAGACCATATCGTTATGTACAATTTTTTTATCGATCTGGCAGTAAACCCTTTAGACGGATAATATGGGGCATGATACACAATTTTAACTTATCTTGTTTATTATATAAGATCGGTGTGACTTGTCTTGCCATTTTGTTAGAACTAATAATAGCCACTTGCCTATGTTGGAACAGGGAGGAAAGGAAACAAGCCACCGAGTATGGATAAACCATTTTCCTAGACACACAATAATGGTACAGCCTTTGCTGATTCTACAACCTCCGACAAACATGCAAGACTTAATTTAATTGCATTAACTTCTATAATGAGCAGCAAGTGTACAATTCCTACTGACATGTAGAAATTGATGCAAATAACTTACTACTGGATCCTGATCTTTCGAATGGTGAAGTTGTGTAGAAATGTGACTCATCTAAGCGACGTGATTGCGTAGCTGGCTTTGGTGGAGGAATTAGAGCAAGAGATTTGTGAGGACCCGCATTAAGTAAGGTTGAATTGGTTTCTAAACTTCAAGCTTCTAAGAAAGTGAAACAAGTACTCGAAGGAAAGTTCAATGATATGGTGCAAGAAGTGTTAGAAATTAAGCGTCTTGTGTCTGGTAAATCTCTAAATCATAGTTCCCATGAAAGACAACATGATAAAGTAAGTGCTCATACATTGATTTTATATGTTACTATACGTTGTGCCAATTTATTTACATGGACTGAGTTTCATAACCTACTCAACATTTTGTAGGACTGATGGTGCACCGTAATATATAGAAGCATTAGGAGGCATTATAATGGCGGATGAAGATATCCATTCAAACAACGAGTGGTGCCCCTCGATTGAAGATTAATTAATATTATATTTTCTAGTTGTCATGTTTTCTAGATAGATATGATCGAGTACATTGGTCATATATATAAGGAGTCCTTTTGACTCAACTTTTGTTTAATGATATTTTAATTTCAGAATTGTATGTCAGAATATTGGTATTTCTATTAATAAATGTGGCTGTGACCCTTTTAATTCAGATTAGTTTTTATATCAATGTGGATGTTAATATTGAAATGTTGGATGTTGCATAAAGTGATCGATGAACCGAGTACATATATATGTGGTTCAGAAGGATATCAAAGTGTGAAGAGAGAGGTTGGTAGGGTACTGATACTTTGGCAAGCGTGATAACATTATTAGCGACGACAAAAAGTGGAAGTTAATAATACAATTGCGGTTGTTATTGCTTTGGGCTTGACGTCGACACACCATCTCGTCGTTAAAAGAATAACGACCACGATGTGGGGTCGTTATTCTTTTAACGACGGAGCCTACTACGACCAGCAGATTGTGGTCGTTAATGATCTTTAACAACCACAATCCGACCTTTAACGACCACATATACCATTGTTAAAAACCATTTTCCTAGTAGTGTGCATATCTCGGTGGGACCGAAAATATTGCAACAGGTAACAGAGAGTTTGCAAGCCCATCTTGGTGAGACCGAGATCCCATCGGTGAGACCAAACTGATTAGGGATTCTGGCAGTGGCTATGTTAACTGAACTCGGTGGCTTTGGATAGAAAGAATCGGTGGGGCCGAGTTTGACTTTTGGTTTAGGTCATATGTGGATGTGGGAAGGTAGTTGAGGGTTTTGGAGCATATCACTAAGCACTTTCAGCAAGCAAGCCATTAAGCAACACCTCATCCCCTCTTGATAGTATTGGCTTTTCCTATAGACTCAATGTGATCTTGGATCACTAAAATAGAAAATGTAGAGTCTTGATCTTGAAGCTCGAGCCAATCCTTTGTCCTTAGCATCTTGAAGGGGTTCCACATCCTCTAGTCCATGCCACTCCATTGTTGAACTTATCTGAAACATACTAGGTAAAAGTGTTAGTCCAACAAGAGATATGTTGACATTAATTACCAAAACCACCCAGGGAGCACTTGTGCTTTCACAGTAGGAGAAGACCATAATTAAATTGTTGAACTGGCTCTTATATGCATTATTGTTGAATTAACCAAAGAGCCCATATTGCCTTGTCTTCTCCTGTTTATTGAATGCTCGCAGATTCCAGCTTAGTCCCATGCACGTACACTCTTATTATTATCCACACCATTCGGTCGTGCAAGTGAAAGGCAATTATGATGATATATGATGGACTGACTGAGATGACAAAAGCTGGTATGAACTCGACCTCTTTTGTTTTTGTAAATATGATGAGTCCCTCGTTCTTGATTCAGCTTATTATGAATAAACATGTTTGCAATGACAATCAGAGATCGTAGTTGCTTGTGCCATGCTTGATTAGCTATGAGTTATAATGATTTACCTTGTGTGCCAACATGCTATTGAGATGGTTATGATGTGGTATGATGGGGTGGTATCCTCCTTCGAATGATTTAAGTGACTTGACTTGGCACATGTTCACGCATGTAGTTGAAACAAATCGACATAACCTTCACGATATTTATGTTCATGGTGGATTATATCCTACTCATGCTTGCATTCAATGTTTATTAATTTTAATGCATGTACATGGCTGTTGTCGGTCTCTAGTTGGTCGCTTCCCAGTCTTTTGCTAGCCTTCACTTGTACTAAGCGGGAATACTGCTTGTGCATCCAATCCCTTAAACCCAAAGTTACTCCAGATGAGTCCACTATACCTTCCTATATGCGGTATCTACCTGCCGTTCCAAGTAAACTTGTATATGCCAAACTCTAAACCTTCAAATAAACATTCTGTTTTGTATTCAAGGAAAATGGCAAATAATTTAATGCGAGGGATAAGAGTTTGTGATGGGTACTTGGTATGTCTGGGCCTGAGTGTAGATCTCCCCGGCAACGACGTCAGAAATCCTTCTTGCTACCTCTTGAGCATGCGTCAAAGTAGCGTAATATTTCGCTCAGTTTTTGAGAACCAAGGTATTAATCCAGTAGGAGACTACACGCAAATCGCCTAGTACCTGCAAAAACAAATAAGAACCTTGCAACCAACACGATAAAGGGGTTGTCAATCCATTCACGGTCACTTATGAAAGTGGGATATGAAAAAAAAAATAAGATAACTATTTTTGGTATTTTTGTTGTATAGATTGAAAAGTAAAGATTGCAAAATAAATAGTAAACTAGAATTGTAGATCGGAAACTTATATGATGTAAAGTAGACCCGGGGACCATAGGTTTCATTAGTGGCTTCTCTCGAGATAGCATATATTACGGTGGGTGAACAAATTACTGCCGAGCAATTGATAGAAAAGCGCATAGTTATGATGATATCTATGCATGATCATGCACATAGGCATCACGTCCATGTCAAGTAGACCGAAACGATTCTGCATCTACTACTATTACTCCACACATCGAGCGCTATCCAGCATGCATCTAGAGTATTAAGTTCATAAGAATAGAGTAACGCATTAGGCAAGATGACATGGTGTAGAGGGATAAACTCAATCAATATGATATAAACGCCATCTTTTTATCCTTGATGGCAACAATACAATACGTGCCTTGCTGCCCCTGCTATCACTAGGAAAGGACACCACAAGATTGAACCCAAAGCTAAGCACTTCTCCCATTGCAAGAAAGATCAGTCTAGTAGGCCAAACCAAACTGATAATTCGAAGAGACTTGCAAAGATATCAAATCATGCATATAAGAATCCAGAGAAGAATCAAATATTGTTCATAGATAATCTTAATCATAAACCCACAATTCATCAGATCCCGGCAAACACACCGCAAAGAGAATTACATCGAATAGATCTCCAAGAACATCGAGGAGAACTTTGTATTGAGATCAAAAGAGAGAGAAGAAGCCATCTAGCTAATAACTATGGACCCGAAGGTCTGTGGTAAACTACTCACACATCATAAGAGAGGCTATGGTGTTGATGTAGAAGCCCTCCGTGTTCGAATCCCCCTCCAGTAGATCGCCGGAAAAGGTCCCCAGATGGGATCTCACGGGTACAGAAGGTTGCGGCGGTGGAAACGTGGTTTTGTGGCTCCCCTGGATGTTTTCAGGGTATAAGAGTATATATAGGTGAAGGAAGTAGGTCGGTGGAGCTATGAGGGGCCCACGAGGGTGGGGGCGCACCGCCCTACCTCGTGGCTGCCTCGTTTCTTCCTTCACCTCCACTCCAAGTCTCCTGGATTGCATTTGTTCCAAAAAAGATCCTCGCGTAGGTTTCATTCCATTTGATATTCCTTTTCTGCGAAACACTGAAATAGGCAAAAAACAGCAACTGGCACTGGGCCTCTGGTTAATAGGTTAGTCCCAAAAATAATATAAAAGTGCATATTAAAGCCCATTAAACATCCAAAACAGATAATATAATAGCAAGGAACAATCAAAAATTATAGATACATTGGAGACGTATCAGCGATCCACGAGACGTAGCCTCCTCCAAGCGTTGTTCTTCCTCAGGAGGGCAGATCTGAAGTCTGTTTGGGGTTCCGAAGAGGGGGATCTTCATTCTTCGTCATCACCAACCCTTCTCCATCGCCAATTCCATGATGCTCCCCACTGGGAGTGAGTAATTCTTTCATAGGCTCGCTGGTCGGTGAGGAGTTGGATGAGATTCATCATGTAATCGAGTTAGTTTTGTTAGGGCTTGAGCCCTAGTATCCACTATGTTCTTAGATTGATGTGTTGCTATGACTTTGCTATGCTTAATGCTTGTCACTTTGGGCCCGGGTGCCATGATTTCAGATCTGAACCGTTTATGAATTCATCATTATATCCATTTTCCAGATCCGATCTTGCAAGTTATAGTCACCTACTACGGTTATGATCCGACAACCCTGGAGTGACAACAACCGGGCCCACTCTCGGTGATGATCATAGTTTGAGGAGTTCATGTATTCAATATGTGTTAATTCTTTGTTCCGATTATCTATTCAAAGGAGGCCTTAATATCCCTTAGTTTCCAATATGGACCCCGCTGCCACGGGAGGGTAGGACAAAAGAGGTCATGCAAGTTCTTTTAATAAAGCACGTATGACTATTTACGGAATACATGCCTACATTATATCGATGAACTGGAGCTAGTGTCGCATCACCCTAGGTTATAACTGTCTCATGATGAATATCATCCAACAAGTCACCGATCCAACGCCTACAAACTTTTCATTATTGTTACTGCTAAGTTACCGTTGCTATCATCACTGTTACAGTTGCTACAAATTACTGCTATCACTATTACTATTACTATTGCTTCTACTACTACTATCAAAACTATCAAACTACTGTGCTACTGATCACTTTGCTGCAGATAATTAATCTCCAGGTGTGGTTGAATTGACAACTCAGCTGCTAATACCATCAAATATTCTTTGGCTTCCCTTGTGTCGAATCTATAAATTTGGGTTGAATACTCTACCCTCGAAAATTGTTGCGATCCCCTATACTTGTAGGTTATCAAGACCTTTTTCTGGCGCCATTTCCGGGGAGCATAGCTATATTTGTTGAGTCACTTGGGATTATTATCATATTATCACTATGAAGAATATGAAGGATCCAAAGACTAAGATATTTCCCTCAAGGACGAGGGGAGGTAAGGAACTGCCATCCAGTTCGGTTTGAGATTCACCTTCTGTTACAAATAAACTTGCAACACCACCACATGCTATTAATTCTGGTATGTCGCAAGTTATTGATGATGCTACTTCTACTATGAATGATGCTTATGATGATGCTAGTACCTTGCTTGATAATGATGATGTGTCACTTGGTGAATTTCTTGATGAACAAATTGCTAGAGTTATACAGCATGATGTTGTTGAATCTGAAGGAAATATGCCCTAGAAGCGATAATAAAGTTGTTATATATATTTCCTTATATCATGATAAATGTTTATTATTCATGCTAGAATTGTATTAACCGAAAACTTAGTACATGTGTGAATACATAAACAAATAGAGTGTCACTAGTTTGCCTCTACTTGACTAGCTCGTTGAATCAATGATGGTTATGTTTCCTAACCATAGACATGAGTTGTCATTTGATTAACGGGATCACATCATTAGAGAATGATGTGATTGACTTGACCCATCCGTAAGCTTAGCACGATGATCGTTTAGTTTGTTGCTATTGCTTTCTCCATAACTATACATGTTCCTATGACTATGAGATCATGCAACTCCCAATCCCGGAGGAACACTTTGTGTGCTACCAAACGTCACAACGTAACTGGGTGATTATAGAGGTGCTCTACAGGTGTCTTCGATGGTGTTTGTTGAGTTGGCATGTATCAAGATTAGGATCTGTCACTCCGATTGTCGAAGAGGTATCACTAGGCCCTCTTGGTAATGTACATCACGATAAGCCTTGCAAGCAATGTAGCTAATGAGTTAGTTATGGGATGTAGTATTACGGAACGAGTAAAGAGACTTGCCGGTAACGGGATTGAACTAGGTATTGATATACCGACGATCGAATCTCGGGCAAGTAACATACCAATGACAAAGGGAACAACGTATATCGTTATGCGGTTTGACCGATAAAGATCTTCGTAGAATATGTAGGAGCCAATATGAGCATCCAGGTTCCGCTATCGGTTATTGACCAGAGACATGTCTCGGTCATGTCTACATAGTTCTCAAACCCGTAGGGTCCGCACGTTAACGTTCGGTGACGATCGGTATTACGAGTTTATGTGTTTTGATGTACCGAAGATAGTTCGGAGTCCCGGATTTGATCACGGACATAACAAGGAGTCTCGAAATGGTCGAGACATAAAGATTGATATATTGGATGACTATGTTTGGACATCGGAACGGTTCCGAGTAAGTTTGGACGAATACCGGAGTACCGGAGGGTTACTGGAACCCCCCGGGGACTGTATTGGGCCTCATGGGCCTTGGTGGAGAGAGGAAGGGGCGGCCAGGGCAGGCCACGCACCCCCTCCCCCTCTAATCCGAATTGGACTAGGAAGGGGGGAGCGGCGCCCCCCCCTTTTCCTTCCCCGTCTCTTCTCCTTCCTTCCCTCCTGCTCCTACTCATGGAAGGGGTGGAATCCTACTCCTGGTGGGAGTAGGGCCCCCCTTGGGGCGCGCCTAGGAGGTCGGCCTCCTCCCTCCTCCACTCCTTTATATACGGGGGAGGGGGGCACCCCATAGACACACAAGTTGATCATTGATCTTTTAGCCGTGTGCGGTGCCCCCTCCACCATAATCCACCTCGGTAATATCATAGCGGTGCTTAGGCGAAGTCCTGTTCCGGTAGCAACATCATCACCGTCATCACGCCGTCGTGCTAACGAAACTCTCTCTCGAAGCTCTACTGGATCATGAGTTCGCGGGACGTCACCGAACTGAACATGTGCAGATTGCGGAGGTGTCGTACCTTCGGTGTTGGATCGGTCGATCGTGAAGACGTACGACTACATTAACTGCGTTGTCATAATGCTTCCGCTTACGTTCTACGAGGGTACGTAGACGATACTCTCCCCTCTTGTTGCTATGCATCACCATGATCTTGCTTGTGCGTAGGATTTTTTTTGAAATTACTGCGTTCCCCAACAGTGGCATCTGAGCCAGGTTTATGCCTAGATGTTATATGCATGAGTAGAACACAAAGGAGTTGTGGGCGTGGGTATATACATATTGCTTGCCGTCACTAGTTGATTCTTGATTCGGTGGTATTGTTGGATGAAGCGTCCCAGACCGACATTACGCGTACGCTTACGCGAGACTGGTTCTACCGACGTGCTTCACACACAGGTGGCTAGTGAGTGTCTGTTTCTCCAGCTTTAGTTGAATCGGACTCAATGAACACAGTTCTTTCTGAAGATCAAAAATCAATCACTATACCGTATTGCGGTTTTTGATGCGTAGGTAAGAACAGTTCTTTCTCAGCCCGTAGCAGCCACGTAAAACTTGCGACAACAAAGTAGAGGACGCCTAACTTTTTTTTGCAGGACATGTTGTGATGTGATATGGTCAAGACATGATGCTAAATTTTATTGTATGAGATGATCATGTTTTGTAACACAGTTATCGGCAACTGGCAGGAGCCATATGGTTGTCGCTTTATTGTATGAAATGCAATCGCCATGTAATTGCTTTACTTTATCACTAAGCGGTAGCGATAGTTGTTGGTGTCAAAACCGGCGGATATCGGGTAGGGGGTCCCGAACTGTGCGTCTAAGGCGGATGGTAACAGGAGGCAGGGGACATGATGTTTACCCAGGTTCGGGCCCTCTCGATGGAGGTAATACCCTACTTCCTGCTTGATTGATCTTGATGATATGAGTATTGCAAGAGTTGATCTACCACGAGATCGTAGAGGCTAAAACCTAGAAGCTAGCCTATGATTCTGATTGTTGTTCTATGGACTAAACCCTCCAGTTTATATAGACACGGAGGGGGCTAGGGTTACATAGAGTTGGTTACAAGGGAGGAGATCTACATATCCGAATTGCCAAGCTTGCCTTCCATGCAAAGGAGAGTCCCACCCGTACACAAGACGAAGTCTTCAATCTTGTATCTTCATAATCCAACAGTCCTGCCAAAGTATATAGTCCGGCTGTCCGAGGACCCCCTAATCCAGGACTCCCTCAGTAGCCCCTAAACTAGGCTTCAATGATGATGAGTTCGGCGCTGAGATTGTCTTCGGCATTGTAAGGCAGGTTCCTTCTCCGAATACTCCCTAAATGATTCCGAACACAACGATCGTGTCCGGCTCTGCAAAACAAATTCCACATACCACCGCAGAGAGTAAAATATTCCACAAATCCAATCCGCTGACAACTTTTCATAACGTGACGTCCTGCCATGGCCCAGTCATTACGAACCGTTTTTCCCTGCCTGCCATTGCACGTGTTGCGAGGCGGTTTTCTTGGCATGTCTTGTCGAAGCAAAGATTGTGTCCCCATATCACGGGATTCTCATCAATACGGGTGTGGGTAACCTAACCGCGCCATTAGTCACGGTGCTTGGGGAATAAGCAAGTTTACCAGGCAAGTGGGGAGGCGCAGAATCCATGCTGCCTTTATGAGGGGATAAGGACTCCCTTTCGCACCCACGCTTTCTCCTTCCCGATTCATCCCCCCTCGCCCGAGCCCCAGCGCCCGAGCGTTCGTCTTCTCCGCCCATAAAGGCCTACCAAAAATGTCCGGACCCGGAGTAGGAGGCAAGTGGATGGCCTCTACCGTCCAAGAGAAGCATATCAAAAAGCTTCGGGAGGCCGGGTATTTGGCCAAAAAAATTGGCCCTCGTCTCCCGACGACGGGACAGATCGTTCCCACTCTGGAACCCCAAGAGAGGGTTGTATTCCTCCCTCATTTTGTCTGCGGGCTAGGGTTTCCCCTCCACCCATTTGTTCGCGGCATCATGTATTACTACGGGATCGATTTTCATGATCTTTCCCCCAATTCCTTCCTCAACCTCTCGACATTCATCGTCGTGTGCGAGGCTTTTCTCCGCATCTCGCCACACTTCGACTTGTGGCTGAAGATCTTCAATGTGAAGCCCAAGGTGGTGAGCGGCGAGCACGCCGAGTGCGGAGGTGCTATGGTGAGCAAGATGCCCAATGTCACATGGCCAACAGGTGCTTTTAATGACTCTGTCAAAGAGTGGCAACAACAGTGGTTTTACATCACTGAGCCGCGCGGAACAGAATGGACTGCAGCTCCAGAGTTCCGACCCGGAGCCCCTCTGTGGCTTACGTCCTAGCCCAAGACGGGCCTGAACTGGTCTTCGTCCGACGAACTGTCTATGCTCCAGACGCGAGTTAAAGATATGGAAGAGAAGAACATCGGACTTGTCGATGTAGTCCAGGTGATGTTAGTTCGCCGGATCCTGCCTTGTCAGCACCGGACTTGCAATCTATGGGAATTCGATTCGGCCAAGCACCAGACCCTGCGCAAGCTCTACGGCTCTTCGGACGAAGACATCTGGAAGGTGCTTTTCAAGTCCGTAAAATCATGGCCGGACTCGGCCGAGGACCGCGGGTATCAACTATCCCGCCCTACAAGCTTGGTAAGTTTTTATGCGTTTTATCCGCATAACCCAAGGGAAATGCTTAATGTGTTTTCCTCAACTCCCCTAGGGTTGGACGAAGAAGGCGGGGCGAATCCACTGTCCGGCCCCGTTGCCCGAAGAACCGGCCGGCCCGCTTCTGACGAAGATGCTGGTCCAGGCGCCGTACCAGGTGCGTAAGAAGAAGACCGAGAAGGAGGCCAAAAAGACCCAGGGCGGCCTTCGTCGCCGCGGCACTTCGGACACAATATCCGAAGGCTCCAACGTCCGTTCTGCCTCCGAAGAGGACGAGGAGGAGGAAGACGAATCCCTAGCAGGGGGAAGACAGAAGAGGGCGGCCTCCATACACTTGGAGGCCGAGTCGCCTAAAAGGGGAAAAGCTCCTCTTTTGGAAGAATCCACTGCCGCCGCCGACGGCAGCTCGGCGAGGGATCCTAGGGCCCAGCCCCTGGTAAACTCGTGAGTATAAGATCCGAACCCGTTTATGTGTCCAGACTTATCACAACATAATATTTTAACTTCAGCTGTATTTTCTGCAGTCCGGCGAGGTCCAACACCGAACAATCCTCATTAGAGGACTTGCTGAGCTCGGATGCCATGGAGAGCGGGACGCCCCCGAGGGCCGGAGTCATGGGGGAGAAGATTCCCACGGATCCTGAATTCGGCTCCCAACCGGACACAGTTTCGGAGACCAATACGGCCCCAGAATCAAGCAGGCGACCTCCCTCGGCTGGAGGGGGCGTTCCTGTTCCACCGGCAATCTCTGTCGAACCAGAGGTGCCGAATGTTTTGTTGGTGGTGCTGAAGAGCGCCTCCATCGTCGACGAGCACCGTGCCCTGATGGGTGCGGTGATTAAGGATATTCAGTCTGCTGAGAGTGGACCGAGTGAGGCCTGTATCAGCCTTATAAAAGGCTTTGATGTAAGTTTTATGAGGTTTCAAGGAGTGTCATAGTATAGATAGTAGCCCCTGATACACTGTTCGGTGCAAGAAAGGACCGGACAGAGGATCGATTTTATGTTCGCAGGAAGACTCACTTGATGACATCTATCTCTCTTCTTTTATAAGCAGGCGTCTGCAGCGGCTACTACCTCTCATACTGCCGAGGTCTTCAGACTGAATTAAAGTCTGGAGCGGACCAAAGAAGAACTTGGCCAGTTGAAAAGGCAGTTGGAAGATAAACAAGGTATGCGCAAGCCTTATTCGCATTTAGTGCAAACAAATTTCCACTATGATAAACTATGGTTTATTATTTGCGCCAGGGACGATGACTGAAGTCGAGGCTCTGTGGAAGGTTGTCACCGAGGCCAAGGAAAAGGCAGCCGCAGAGCAGGCTCTTCGTGAGAAGCACGAGGCCAGGGTTATTGAAGCTGAGCAGGAGCTTCAAGGGGCTGCGAGTCCTTGGAGCAGAGTTTAATGGAGAAAGAGTCCGAACTCGCCAAGTCTCGTCAGGCCGTGCGCGATGCCCATGGGGAAACCCAAGGCGCCCTACATGAGATAGAAGAGGCAAGGACGATCGCGGCGGGTAAGGCCCTTTTTTCCTATGTAAAGCAAGTATTTTTGAGAAAATCATGTTTCTAATTTTGAGTTCGGATTTTTCCAGGGTATTTGCGGAACTGCCCCGCAGCATATCTGATGCCGCCCAATTCTACCGAGCCGGAGAGAGGAACATTGCAGATAAGCTCTTCTGGTCACAGTACCTGGCACCGAATTATCCGGTGCCTTTTATCGACCAAATAAAACAGCTGATCGAACTGCATAAGGCGGCCAAACTAGCCATGAAGGATTTGATTATCCGGCTATGGCCCGCCGAGCCAATTCCAGGCAGCTACTTCGGGCTCGTGAAGCGGCTTTTGAGTGCCTGCCCTTGACTTGACGTCATCAAGCGGTCGGTCTGTATAGAGGGTGCGCGAATGGCCTTCGCCCGTGCAAAGGTCCACAGGGGGAAGATGGATGCCGAGAAGCTGATGACCGAGGGGCCGCCGTAGGGGAAGGAGCACCACAAGCCCGAATTATATTATGAGAGTGTCCTGAAAGGATCCTGCCTTGCGGCGGAGCAATGTACCAAGGACATTATATTTCTATGAATACAATCATGTTGTCCTTTGTAATGTTGAACAAGGTCATTTCTATTGTTTATTGCTTGTTATAAAAGTTTATCCTCCTGCGCGGCCGTTTTATATATTAATCTTGAGAGTTGGCCAGTCGTCGGCTTCTGCCCCCACATAGGAAGTATGGGGGTGTTCGGGATAAACCTGATCACTCTTTGTCCCATTGGGTCCTCCGAAGGAGGTGTTCAACACAATGAACCAGGCAATCGGACTATAGGGCTTTATCACTCTCACTTAGCTGTAGGAGCTTTAGAAAAGTAAGGTAGGTGCAACCCCTGGTGTTCGGAAGACTGCACGAGAGGCTATATAAGCACCTAATCGGAGGAAAGCCGATCCGTCGCATACTACATTGGTTATGGCATTATGCGGAAAAAAATCTTTAAAGATCTTACAACCTCTTGAATAGCTGACCAGGTCTCGCCGCATCATGACAGTCATTTTTCGGATTTCTCTATTGAGGTGCTCGTCCGGAAGAACCGGGACACAATCGTAGTAGTTCTCCCAGTGCTACCTTAGCCGATATAGCGGAACGTAAGGTACCAAAACATGGGAGCCGGGCAAACCCAACTATTGACCCAAGACATGATTCGGAGCTGATGCATATAATGCTATAAGTTCGGGGTGCCGAACTTCCACGAAGGTGTTCGGACTTGATTGCCGTATTATGGGTAAAACGAAGCCCCTAGCATATTTAAGGCATATCGCAATGTGCGGATGCTACATGACAAAAGAATTTCAACAAGAAATGACAGTAGATAAGTGTTATATAAATCCACATGTTGTATTTGAGTAGTACGCCGATGCGTGTAAGTACATGTAATGTGATGGAAAAGAAATATGACTATGGAACCTGCTTAGACCAGGGGGAAGAAGCTCTGTGCGGATCCAGAGTATAGTCGGATGGTTGTCGCGGGGAATATATAAGGATTCCCTTGTGCGTTTGAGCTGCTTCCATATCGCCAGTCCTGGTCTACGCAAAGTTTGAACCTGCAAACAAAATGTAAGAAATGCTTGTGTGCCGCAGAGCGGTTGGGCCGAGGTATGTGGCCTATCTTGGCCTTCGCCGGAGTGTTTAATTGAGCTCTGGATGAGCCGGGCTATCCTCCCGCAAAGTAGTTCAAAGTCCTTTGGCGGTGTCCGAGAATCAGGCCATTGACTCGAGGTTCGGTTGGAAGGTGCCACTTGTAGCTTTTGTTGTTAAAGCAGCGGTATACTCCTTGGTGCCAAGGGAAAGTTCGGCCTTGCCATTAACCGTGATGACGCCGCGCGGACCGGGCTTCTTAAGCTTACGGTAGGCATAATGTGGCACCGCGTTGAATCGAGCGAACGCGGCTCATCCGAGCAGTGCCTGATAGTCACTGCGTAAGGGGACGACATCGAAGATTAACTCTTCGACACGGTAATTGTCTGGTGATCCAAAGACTACCTCCAGGGCGATGGAGCCTGTACAGCTGGCCTCTACACCTGGTATAATACCTCTGAAGGTGGTTGCAGTGGGCTTTATCACCGAATGATCGATGCCCATCTTGCGCACTGTGTCCTGATAAAGCAGGTTTAGACTGCTACCTCCATCCATAAGGACTCATGTGAGGTGGAACCCGTCAATTATTGGGTCGAGGACTAGTGCGGCTGGATTGCCCTGAGTGCTGTTAACCGAATGATCCGTGCGGTTGAAGCTGATCGGTCTCAGTTTATATTGTGGGACGACTGGTTCCGTTAAGTCGACATCCCTGAGGGTGTGCATTTGGTCCGGGTTGGGGGTGTAGGTGCCATTTACCACGTTCACCGTTTGGGTTTGGGGGGGAAATTTCTTTTGCCCTCTTGTTCTCAGTGAGCTGGGCTCCTCGTCGCCATCGTCGCTTTGAGACCCCTTATCTTTGTTTTTGGCACCTGACCTGCCAGCTAGTTTGAAGACCCAGCATTCTCTGTTAGTATGATTGGCTGGTGTTCCTGGGATGCTATGAATTTGGCATGGGCGGTTGAGTATGCGGTCCAGGCTGGACGGACCCGGATTATCATTTTTGAGTGACCCATTCCGCTGACTGGACTTAGATCTCCTAAATCTGGCATTGATTGCCGTATCATCGGTGTTTTCACCCTTTTTGTGGCGCTTGTGTTTTTTGCGTCAGGGTTTGCCGTTGCTATCTCTGGCTTCTGATGTGCCAGGGTTGCTTGTTGTGTTGTTGCTACGAGCCAACTAGCTATCTTCGCCCGCGCAAAAGCGGGTCATGAGTGTCGTGAGGGCTGCCATGGATTTTGGCTTTTCTTGTCCGAGATGTCGGGCGAGCCACTCATCACGGATGTAATGTTTAAAGGCCGCTAGGGCTTCGTCATCCGGACAGTCGATAATTTGGTCTTTTTAATTAGGAACCGAGTCCAGAATTTCCTGGCTGACTCTCCGGGTTGTTGTGTTATGTGACTTAAATCATCAGCGTCCGGTGGTCGCACATAAGTGCCCTGGAAGTTGTCCAGGAATGCGTGTGCCAGATTCTCCCAACTTCCAATGGAGTTTGCCGGCAAGCTATTCAGCCAACGCTGAGCGGGCCCCTTGAGTTTTAGCGGGAGATACTTGATGGCGTGTAGATCGTCCCCGCGGGCCATGTGAATGTGGAGGAAGAAATCTTCTATCCATACCGCGGGGTCTATAGTGCCGTCATATGATTCGATATTCACTGGTTTAAACCCTTCTGGGAATTCATGGCCCATTACTTCATCAGTGAAGCATAGGGGGTGTGCGGCGCCTCTGTGCCGGGCTATATAACGACGCTATTCATACGAGTCTTGTCTGCTGTATTCGGCCCGGCCGGATTTGCTTTTCGTATATCCGGTGTGGCGGTCATCGGCACGCGTTGGGGCGCGCCCCCATGGTCAGCAGATCGATCTTGTATGTCCTGCTTTGTTTTCCAATACGTCTCACAGGTCCTGCGTGTTGCCCCGCGCCTTGGTATTTTTGTTTGGCTGGCGACGGGGTGCGGGCTGAACTTCAGCCTGATATGCTGCTTTGTCTCGGCCACGAGGTGGTCGGTCAGCCGCATCATACGCTGGGAGCATAGGTTTTAATGCTTCCTCCTCGAGTTGGGGTAGCAACCTGCGTTTTGGGTAACTTTTGGTTGGGCGCTCGAGTTCGTATCCCTCGGCCGCCAGGACCTCAGTCCATCTAGCTGCTAGCAGATCTTGGTCAGCTTGAAGCTGTTGTTGCTTTTTCTTCAGGCTTTTTGCTATGGCTATAAGCCGGTGCTTGAAGCCTCCTGTTCGGCGGGATCCTCAGGCACGATAAATTTGTCGTCACCGAGGCTCACCTCGCCCTCAGAGAGAGGCATCTAATTGTCATCCTCTGATTCTCCGTGTGCTGCCTGTTCCTTAGGGCTGGCTTGCCCATCCTCCCGCTCGAGGACTGGCTAGAGGGGATTGTCTTCGTCTTCGGTGCTATCCGCAGCGTTATTGTCTCTTGTGCTGGTATCGCCGTTTTTGCTATGGCGGGGCTTAGAGCGGCGCCGTTGACGCCGGTGCTTGGATTGCTTCTCGGGGGGATTATCCTCTGTCGCCTTATTGCCATCGCTTTCTTTGGGGGTGTCCACCATGTATATATATCATATGATATGTGGCAGTCCAGTGCCCTGTGGGCGGGGGTTCCATTTCTTCTCCTACATCATCGTCTATACCGTCGATGTCTTCGGAGCCAAAATCAAGCATGTCGGTTAAGTCGTCGACAGTGGCTATTAAGTGGGTGGTGGGTGGGGGATGAATTTCTTTGTTGTCCGCTTCCCACTCGAGCCTGACATAGTTCGGCCAAGGGTCTCCTGAGAAGGAGAGAGAGACCTTAATGAATTTAGCACGTCGCCCAAGGGGGAGTGCTGAAAGGTATCCGCGGAGGTAAACTCCATGATCGGTGCCCAATCAGATTCGATAGGCATGGACGCGGGCGGTTCGGAGTCTGCGGCCGGGGACGAATCCAAGAGTCCGGCAACACATGTCTCATAAGGGGTGAAGTTAGTATTCGGCTCTATCGCCGCTGAGTGTGCGGCCTCCGTGGCGGGGTCTATCCACCCGTCCTCGGACGACACGATCTGCTCCGGATAGAAGGCCGGAGTAGCCACATGTGTGATCTCCCGAACACCATCCGGTGGCAGAGCTAAGTCATGCTCGCCGAGACTGTGCGGCGCACCTGGCATGGGCTCGAATCCGTAGAAGATCAAGTCCCCACGGATGTCGGCAGTATAGTTTAAGATTCCAAACCTGACCTGATGGCCAGGGGCGTATCTCTTGACCTGCTCCAGATGGCCAAGCGAGTTGGCCCGCAGTACGAAGCCGCCGAATACGAAGATTTGTCCTGGGAGAAAAACCTCACCCTGGACCGCATCGTTGCCGATGATCGAAGGAGCCATCAAGCCTTATGGTGACGACACAGTGGAACTCTCAATTAAAGCGCCAGTGTCGGTGTCAAAACCGGCGGATCTCGGGTAGGGGGTCCCAAACTGTGCGTCTAAGGCGGATTGTAACAGGAGGCAGGGGACACGATGTTTACCCAGGTTCGGGCCCTCTCGATGGAGGTAATACCCTACTTCCTACTTGATTGATCTTGATGATATGAGTATTACAAGAGTTGATCTACCACGAGATCGTAGAGGCTAAACCCTAGAAGCTAGCCTATGATTCTGATTGTTGTTCTACGGACTAAACCCTCCGGTTTATATAGACACCGGAGGGGGATAGGGTTACACAGAGTCAGTTACAAGGGAGGAGATCTACATATTCGAATTGCCAAGCTTGCCTTCCACGCAAAGGAGAGTCCCACCTGGACACGGTACGAAGTCTTCAATCTTGTATCTTCATAATCCAACAGTCCGACCAAAGTATATAGTCCTGCTGTCCGAGGACCCCCTAATTCAGGACTCCCTCAATAGTCGTAGAGGCAATAGTTGGCGAGACGACAACGATGCTTCGATGGAGATCAAGGTGTCAAGCCAGTAACGATGGTGATCATGACGGTGCTTTGGAGATAGAGATCAGAGGCACAAGATAAAGATGGCCATATCATATCACTTATATTGATTGCATGTTATGTTTATCCTTTATGCATCTTATTTTTCTTAGTTCGGCGGTAGCATTATAAGATGATCTCTCACAAAATTTCAAGGTATAAGTGTTCTCCCTGAGTATGCACTGTTGCTATAGTTTGTCGTGCCGAGACACCACGTGATGATCGGGTGTGATAAGCTCTACGTTCACATACAACGGGTGCAAGCCAGTTTTGCACACACAGAATACCCGGCTTAAACTTGACGAGCCTAGCATATGCAGATATGGCCTCGGAACACTGGGGACCGAAAGGTCGAGCGTGAATCATATAGTAGATATGATCAACATAGTGATGTTCACCATTGAAAACTACTCCATCTCACGTGATGATCGGACATGGTTTAGTTGATATGGGTCATGTGATAAGTTAGATGATTAGAGAGATGTCTATCTAAGTGGGAGTTCTTAAGTAATTTGATTAATTGAACTTTAATTTATCATGAACTTAGTACCTGATAGTATTTTGCATGTCTATGTTGCTGTAGATAGATGGCCCGTGTTGTTGTTTCGTTGAATTTTAATGCATTCCTAGAGAAAGCTAAGTTGAAAGATGATGGTAGCAACTACACGGACTGGGTCCGTAACTTGAGGATTATCCTCATTGCTGCACAGAAGAATTACGTCCTGGAAGCACTGCTAGGTGACAAACCCGCTGCAGGAGCAACGCCAGATGTTATGAACACCTGGCAGAGCAAAGCTGATGACTACTCGATAGTTCAGTGCGCCATGCTTTACGGCTTAGAACCGGGACTTCAACGATGTTTTGAACATCATGGAGCATATGACATGTTCCAGGAGTTGAAGTTAATATTTCAAGCAGATGCCCAGAATGAGAGATATGAAGTCTCCAATAACAGCTACAAGATGGAGGAGAATAGTTCTGTCAGTGAACATATACTCAGAATGTCTGGGTACCACAACCACTTGACTCAACTGGGAGTTAATCTTCCTGATGATAGTGTCATTGACAGAGTTCTTCAATCACTGCCAGCAAGCTACAAGAGCTTCGTGATGAACTATAATACACAAGGTGTGGATAAGACGATCCCTGAGCTCTTCGCAATGCTAAAGGCTGCGGAGGTAGAAATCAAGAAGGAGCATCAAGTGTTGATGGTCAACAAGACCACCAGTTTCAAGAAAAAGGGTAAAGGGAAGAAGGGGAACTTCAAGAAGAATGGCAAGCCAGTTGCTGCTCAAGAGAAGAAACCCAAGTCTGGACCTAAGCCTGAGACTGACTGCTTCTACTGCAAAGGAACTGGTCACTGGAAGCAGAACTGCCCCAAGTATTTGGCAGAGAAGAAGGATCGCAAAGTGAAAGGTATCTTTGATATACATGTTATTGATGTGTACCTTCCTAATGCTCGTAGTAGTGCCTAGGTATTTGATACTGGTTCAGTTGCTAACATTGCAACTCGAAACAAGGGCTACAAATTAAGCAAAGATTGGCTAAGGACGAGGTGACGATGCGCGTGGGAAATGGTTCCAAAGTCGATGTGATCGACGTCGGCACGCTACCTCTACATCTACCTTCAGGATTAGTTTTAGACCTAAATAATTGTTATTTGTTGCCAGCATTGAGCCATTGAGCATGAACATTATATCTGGATCTTGTTTGATGCGAGACAGTTATTCATTTAAATCAGAGAATAATGGTTGTTCTAATTATATGAGTAATATATTTTATTTTCATGCACCCTTGATGAGTGGTCTATTTTTACTAAATCCTGATAGTAGTGATACACATGTTCATAGTATTGAGGCCAAAAGACGCAGAGTTGATAATGATAGTGCAACTTATTTGTGGCACTGTCGTTTAGGTCATATTGGTGTAAAGCGCATGAAGAAACTCCATTCCGATGGACTTCTGGAATCACTTGATTATGAATCACTTGGTACTTGCGAACCATGCCTCATGGGCAAGATGACTAAAACTCCTTTCTCCGGAACAATGGAGCGAGCAACATAGTTATTGGAAATCATACATACTGATGTATGTGGTCCAATGAACATTGAAGCTCGCGGCGGATATCATTATTTTCTCACCTTCACAGATGATTTGAGTAGATATGGGTATATCTACTTGATGAAGCATAAGTCTGAAACATTTGAAAAGTTCAAAGAATTTCAGGTGAAGTGGAAAATCATCGTGACATGAAAATCAAGTTTTTACGATCTGATCGTGGAGGCGAATATCTGAGTTATGAGTTTGGACTTCATTTGAAACAATGCGGAATAGTTTTGCAACTCACGCCACCTGGAACACCACAGCGTAATGGTGTGTCTGAACATCGTAATCGTACTTTACTAGATATGGTGCGATCTATGACGTCTCTCACTGATTTACCGCTATCATTTCGGGGTTATGCTTTAGAGACAACTGCATTCACATTAAATAGGGCACCATCTAAATGCGTCGAGACGATACCTTATGATCTGTGGTTTGGCAAGAAACCCAGGTTGTAGTTTCTTAAAGTTTGGGGCTGCGATGCTTATGTGAAAAAGCTTCAACCTGATAAGCTCAAATCCAAATCGGAGAAATGTGTCTTCATAGGATACCCAAAGGAGACTGTTGGGTACACCCTCTATCACAGATCTGAAGGCAAGATATTCATTGCTAAGAATGGATCCTTTCTAGAGAAGGAGTTTCTCTCGAAAGAAGTGAGTGGGGGGAAAGTAGAACTTGACGAGGTAATTGTACCTTCTCCCTTATTGGAAAGTAGTTCATACTGAAATCAGTTCCAGTGATTCCTACACCAGTAAGTGAGGAAGCTAATGATGATGCTCATGAAACTTCCGATCAAGTTACTACCGAACCTCGCAAGTCAACCAGAGTAAGATCCGCACTAGAGTGGTACGGTAATCCTATTCTGGAAGTCATGTTACATGACGATGACGAACCTACGAACTATGAGGAAGCGATGATGAGCCCAGATTCCGCAAAATGGCTTAAAGCCATGAAATCTGAGATGGGATCCATGTATGAAAATTAAGTGTGGACTTTGGTTGACTTGCCCGATGATCGGCAAGCCATAGAAAATAAATGGATCTTCAAGAAGAAGACTGACACTGACGGTAATGTTACTGTCTACAAAGCTCGACTTGTTGCGAAAGGTTTAAGACAAGTTCAAGGAGTTGACTACGATAAGGCCTTCTCACCCGTAGCAATGCATAAGTGATCAGCTATAAGTATAGTGGGGGTTTTACACCCCAAACTACGGATGTCGTGTTCTCCACAGGGACTAGGCGACAGCGATTATGCTCGGCTAAATCTAGGTAAACACGATTCGGGTGATGAAAGCAAGAAAGTTAAACTAAACTAAACAGGGCTGTCGCCAAAGAAAATGCAGATAAGCAAAGGCAGATTCAGATTTTATTCAATGTATTTTTTTGGGGTGTTTTTGTTTTAGTTGAGAAATAAAATGCTATCACAAGCATACATCAACGGCTAGGGAGTTGAAAAGACATGAACATATATATATATATATATATATATATATATATATATATAACTATTTAACATTTAACAGAGGGAAGAAACAAGTATGTAGGACGAAACATAAAATGCATCACATCATAGACACACACATATGTATATATATCACAGGAACAATAAACTGGACACCAATCATCAGCAAGTACAGAATATATATGACATATATAGCTAGTTCTTAAACATCAGCAAAAGTGATGATAAATTGTTCTACTTCTTGCAGATCAACAGAGAACAACCAAACAAGCACAAGTCTAAATAATACAAGGTCTAACACATCTCTGATACATAGAAATTACAGCGAGAGGGAGAGATACAGAGAGAGAAACTGCAGTAGGTTCAGTTTGGTGAAGAAGAACAGTAGCAAGGGTTTTGGTTCAGAAAAGAAGCAGCAAGAGAAGTGGAGGGAGCAGCAGCAAGGCGGAGAAGAGAAGGAGGAGGGGCATAGCAAGAGAGAGGAGAAGAAGATGCAGCAGCATGTCACGTTGAGGAAGAAGCAGCAGGGGGCAGAGAGGAGAGAGGTGGAGGAGCAACATCGAGACAAGGGGAAAAGGAGCAGGAGCAGGTCGGCGCAAGAGGAGCAGCAGCAGGGTTAGGGGAAGAATAGAAGCAGAGTAAGTGAAGCAGCGGCTGGTGGTGGTGATCGATGGCGGCGGCTGCTGGTGGTGGATGGTGCGGTGGCGCTGATGGTGGATGGAGATGGGTGATGAGGCGGGAGGCGCAGCGGCGAAGATGGTGGATGGGTGGCGCTGGGTCCTGGTGGCGCACCTACCACGCCGGCCTGGCCGTGGCGGCGGCCTGAGATGGAGAAGAATGCAAGGGAGGGAGAGAGAAATGCCAGGCCCCAAGGGGAATGGAAGCGATCTAGGGATTTTGATCCCCTCCCTGATCTGCAAACATTACAAATTAGCCCTCCTCCTTCTCTTCTTTCTTCACAAGAAGGTCCTCCCACTTCTTTAGCTAGCCCCCTGGTTACTTCTTTTCATCTCACACAAGTCTCTTCTTCCTTCTCTTCTTTTATTCACTTTTCTCAGTAGCCACATAGTAGAAATCTTGATGATTATAGTGCCTTTGCGCACTTCTCTGCAAAAGAAACAAGTCATAAGTAAATGATCCCTTTATATGATTTCCGTTCAAATATGCAATAGTTCATAACAATAATTGATGGTCAGATCACAATATATGGTATATTTGTGTGCCAAATTATGAATAGGAAATGTGCTATCAAGTTCCCCCACACTCAAACTTTTTCTTGTCCTCAAGCAAAGACATATGACAAGAGCAAGAATGTGAACAGTGAGCTGACTAGAGAATGCCAAGTGAAGTAGATCTCTAAATAGTGCATGCTTTGGACTTAGCTAGTGAAAATTAATGGTTAGGAGTGCTTCAAAGCGGTAGGATACTAGTAGACTTGACCATTTTAAACTTTTACAATGATAAAAGAAGATCAACTAGTTCAAATGATGATTGTGCCAAAGGTTCCTAAAGAGAGCATGATCTCGAGAACAAAAAGAGCATACACTTGTGATCAGATCACTTATTTACAAAAATAAAGCAATGATAATATTTTATCGATCTCACCAAAGGAACATACCACCGATCCCGAGAACATGGTATACACCCGGCTCGACCAATTATTAGTTTTTTTGTTTGTCTCCCCAAAGGAACATACCACCGATCCAGAGAACATGGTATACACCTGGTTTGACAATTACAATTTTTATTATTAATTACTGCCCAAGCTAACCCGATTTCACATGCCACCGATCCAGGGAACATGACATGCTACTGTAGGTAGTTAGACTTATTTATTCATTATAATATATACTTTTTTTACTTTTCAAATGAACAAAAACAAGAATCATCACTCATCCATGTCTGGTTCACATACTACCGATCCAGGGAACATAGCATGCTTATCCATAGTGGTTAGGTGATTGCTCTCAATGGGATCACTAGTTTACAAGGCATTCAACAATCAGTTCGCACATTCTCATCAGGAACCATATGTCAAAGGTGAAATTTAGTGGGACAACATTTAACAAATGGCACAAGCAACACAAATAGCAATTTAATTCAGCAAGCATCAATGGATGATGATTTCAAAATGGGTCATGAAACAGCTCACCGGGCTTATATAGGAAGTAGCACTCGCTCAACGCTTCTGCAGTTCTTCTCTTTTTGCTTCTCTATCCCCATGCCTGCTCCAGCTTCACTCTTCTTCGCGTGTGGCCATTGCTTCTCCTCATCACCATGCCGTGAATCCACCAGGGTCCCAAGGAATGTCACCTCGAACCTGGTCAACATGTAGTAAACGGTGCAGTAGCAAAAACCTAAAAGAACACTCCACAAAAGAGACAATGCAAGCGGTAGGCATAATACCCTCCAAGTCATCAATCGAGTATGCAATTACATAAGCATAGCTATAAAGCACATGTTTAAGATTGTAGAACTCAGCAAGCTCAATACTACCATGAGGATGAAATTTATCATTAAACTCAAGACTAGCATGGGAATGATATGTTTCATTAAGCGTAGGACTAGCATAAGGAGAATAAGTGTCATCATAAATGAAAGAAATGCCAATAACAGGGTATGTATGATCATGTCCAAGCAAACAATTTTTCAAGTCTAGCTGAATTGATGGTATCATGCAATGCAAAGTAGTAGCAAACAGATCATATGGACGCATGTCATCAAGAGGCTTAGATAAACCTGCTACGTCACGCTCTTGTATGATGATAGGCAATTGCATTTCTAGTTCTTCATCTTCAACTACAGGAGCTTCTTTTACTTCTTCAGGAAGGATATACATTAGATCTTTGAGGTCTTCGACTTGATCACTTGGGTAGTTGAGCTCTGGATCATCTTGTGCCTTGGCTTTGAGAATTTCTTCTTGGATCTGAAGTATCTTTTCCTCTGGACTCTCGCTATCTTGCTCGGCTGAATGTGAAGGTGTTGGGACCTCACATGTATCAAAGGATATCCCAGAAACACTCAGCTCAAGGAGGGATGAGATAGTGCAGCCAGTGTTGATGTTCTTCTCAATCTTCCTTACTTCTTCCACTAGCTCTTTTCCACTCTTGATCTTCTTCATTTCCTCTAGTATCACCGGCCTAATTGGATCATCTTCGGCACTCCAAGTGAAGTCGAGACTAAGCAATGTGAGCTTGTCTATATCATCAAAATCATCTTGTGTGGGCACTTGTGTTGAAGGTGTTGGTTGACCAAATGGAGGACCATTTAACTCCATTGGCAACATCTCCTGGTGCTGAGGTATATGAGTAGGAGGTGAATACAATTGCTGTGGTGCATAGTTGTTGCTCTCCTCTTCATATCTAAATCCCTGCATATGATTACTAGAAGCAAACGGTGAGATCTCAGGCTTGTTGTTCCTATATGACATATTCTGGTTTTTAGGCCACCCATGTGAGTAATTGTTTTGGTATGAGATAGGCTGTGGGGCGAAGCTCATGCCATAACAATCGGGAGAGTGAGAGTAACCACGCTGACATTCTGCGGGTGAATGGCCCTGAAATCCACAAATATGGCATGTAGGAGCAACATAAGGATGAGCTCTAGAATAAGGATCATAAGAGCTAGCCCTATAAGGATCATAAGAGCTAAGCCTACCCTCAAAAACTACTTCTCGCTGCCGAGCTAAATCATCTAATCGATGTGAAATTTTACTTATCAGTTCTTGAATACTTTCCGTGCTGTTTGTAGTGTTGCTTGCATAAGCATGATGATCTGAATAGTAAGCCATATCCGAGAAGATAGTTCTAACCTACAAAAAGAAAGAGAAAACAAAGAGAAAATAACTAGAACAGTAGTTAGGGGTAAGAGATATATCACAAATATATGGCACTAGATAGAAACAGAAGCAAAACCTAGTCTACAGCCTAACACGGTCACTCGACGCTAGTCCCCGACAACGGCACCAAAATGATCAGCTATAAGTATAGCGGGGGTTTTACGCCCCAAACTACGGATGTCGTGTTCTCCACAGGGACTAGGCGACGGTGATTATGCTCGGCTAAATCTAGGTAAACACGATTCGGGTGATGAAAGCAAGAAAGTTAAACTAAACTAAACAGGGCTGTCGCCAAAGAAAATGCAGATAAGCAAAGGCAGATTCAGATTTTATTCAATGTATTTTTTTGGGGTGTTTTTGTTTTAGTTGAGAAATAAAATGCTAACACAAGCATACATCAACGGCTAGGGAGTTGAAAAGACATGAACATA
>NC_041390.1:214340693-214359754 GCF_002162155.2 Triticum dicoccoides | reverse complement strand
TCTAAATAATACAAGGTCTAACACATCTCTGATACATAGAAATTACAGCGAGAGGGAGAGATACAGAGAGAGAAACTGCAGTAGGTTCAGTTTGGTGAAGAAGAACAGTAGCAAGGGTTTTGGTTCAGAAAAGAAGCAGCAAGAGAAGTGGAGGGAGCAGCAGCAAGGCGGAGAAGAGAAGGAGGAGGGGCGCAGCAAGACGGAGGAGGAGAAGATGCAGCAGCAGGTCACGTTGAGGAAGAAGCAGCAGGGGGTAGAGAGGAGAGAGGTGGAGGAGCAACATCGAGACAAGGGGAAAAGGAGCAGGAGCAGGTCGACGCAAGAGGAGCAGCAGCAGGGTTAGGGGAAGAATAGGAGCAGAGTAAGTGAAGCAGCGGCTGGTGGTGGTGATCGATGGCGGCGGCTGCTGGTGGTGGATGGTGCGGTGGCGCTGATGGTGGATGGAGATGGGTGATGAGGCGGGAGGCGCAGCGGCGAAGATGGTGGATGGGTGGCGCTGGGTGCTGGTGGCGCACCTACCACGCGGGCCTGGCCGTGGCGGCGGCCTGAGATGGAGAAGAAGGCAAGGGAGGGAGAGAGAAATGCCAGGCCCCAAGGGGAATGGAAGCGATCTAGGGATTTTGATCCCCTCCCTGATCTGCAAACTTTACACATTAGCCCTCCTCCTTCTCTTCTTTCTTCACAAGAAGGTCCTCCCACTTCTTTAGCTAGCCCCCTGGTTACTTCTTTTCATCTCACACAAGTCTCTTCTTCCTTCTCTTCTTTTCTTCACTTTTCTCGATAGCCACATAGTAGAAATCTTGATTATAGTGCCTTTGCGCACTTTTCTACAAAAGAAACAAGTCACAAGTAAATGATCCCTTTATATGATTTCGGTTCAAATATGCAATAGTTCATAACAATAATTGATGGTCAGATCACAATATATGGTATATTTGTGTTCCAAATTATGAATAGGAAATGTGCTTATCAATAAGTCTGTCCGAATCATGTTAGCAATTGCCGCATTTTATGATTATGAAATTTGGCAAATGGATGTCAAAACTGCAATCCTTAATGGATATCTTAAAGAAGAGTTGTATATGATGCAACCAGAAGGTTTTGTCGATCCAAAAGGTGCTAACAAAGTGTGCAAGCTCCAGCGATCCATTTATGGACTAGTGCAAGCCTCTTAGAGTTGGAATATACGCTTTGATAGTGTGATCAAAGCATATGGTTTTATACAGACTTTTGGAGAAGCCTGTATTTACGAGAAAGTGAGTGGGAGCTCCGTAGCATTTCAGATATTATATGTAGATGACATATTGTTGATCGGAAATGATACTGACTTTCTAAATAGCATAAAAGGATACTTGAATAAGAAGTTTTCAATGAAAGACCTCGGTGAAGCTGCTTATATATTGGGCATCGAGATCTACAGAGATAGATCAAGACGCTTAATTGGACATTCACAAAGCACATACCTTGATAAAGTTTTGAAGAAGTTCAAAATGGATCACGCAAAGAAAGGGTTCTTGCCTGTATTACAAGGTGTGAAGTTGGGTCAGTCTCAATGCCCGACCACTGCAGAAGATAGAGAGAAAATGAAAGGTGTTCCCTATGCTTCAGCCATAGGCTCTATCATGTATGCAATGCTGTGTACCAGACCCGATGTGTGCCTTGCTATAAGTTTAGCAGGGAGGTACCAAAGTAATCCAGGAGTGGATCACTGGACAGCGGTCAAGAACATCCTGAAATATCTGAAAAGGACTAAGGATACGTTTCTCTTATATGGAGGTGACAAAGAGCTCGTCGTAAATGGTTACGTCGATGCAAGCTTTGACACTGATCCGTATGACTCCAAGTCACAAACCGGATACGTGTTTTTATTAAATGGTGGAGCTGTCAGTTGGTACAGTTCCAAGCAGAGCGTCGTGGCGGGATCTACGAGTGAAGCGGAATACATAGCTGTTTCGGAAGCAGCAAATAAAGGATTCTGTATGAAGGAGTTCATATCCGATCTAGGTGTGATACCTAGTGCATCGGGTCCAATGAAATTTTTTTGTGACAATACTGGAGCTATTGCCTTGGCAAAGGAATCCAGATTTCACAAGAGAACCAAGCACATCAAGAGATGCTTCCATTCCATCCGCGATCAAGTCAAGGAGGGAGACATAGAGATTTGGAAGATACATATGGATCTGAATGTTACAGACTCATTGAGTAAGCCTCTCTCACAAGCAAAACATGATCAGCACCAAGACTCCATGGGTGTTAGAATCATTACAATGTAATCTAGATTGTTGACTCTAGTGGAAGTGGGAGACTGAAGGAAATATGCCCTAGAGGCAATAATAAAGTTGTTATTTATATTTCCTTATATTATGATAAATGTTTATTATTCATGCTAGAATTGTATTAACCGGAAACTTAGTACATGTGTGAATACATAGAGAAACAGAGTGTCACTAGTTTGCCTCTACTTGACTAGCTCGTTGAATCAATGATGGTTATGTTTCCTAACCATAAACATGAGTTGTCATTTAATTAATGGGATCACATCATTAGAGAATGATGTGATTGACTTGACCCATCCGTTAGCTTAGCACGATGATTGTTTAGTTTGTTGCTATTGCTTTCTCCATAACTATACATGTTCCTATGACTATGAGATCATGCAACTCCCGAATACTGGAGGAACACTTTGTGTGCTACCAAACATCACAACGTAACTAGGTGATTATAAAGGTGCTCTACAGGTGTCTCTGATGGTGTTTGTTGAGTTGGCATGTATCAAGATTAGGATTTGTCACTCCGATTGTCGGAGAGGTATCTCTAGGCCCTCTCGATAATGTACATCAAAATAAGCCTTGCAAGCAATGTAGCTAATGAGTTAGTTACGGGATATAGCATTACATAACGAGTAAAGAGACTTGCCGGTAACGAGATTGAACTAGGTATTGAGATACCGACGATTGAATCTCGGGCAAGTAACATACCGATGACAAAGGAAACAATGTATACCGTTATGCAGTTTGACCGATAAAGATCTTCGTAGAATATGTAGGAGCCAATATGAGCATCCAGGTTCCGCTATTGGTTATTGACTAGAGACATGTCGCGGTCATGTCTACATAGTTTTCGAACCCGTAGGGTCCACACGCTTAACGTTCGGTGACAATCGATATTACGAGTTTATGCGTTTTGATGTACCCAAGATAGTTCGGAGTCCCGGATTTGATCACGGACATGACGAGGAGTCTCGAAATGGGAAGACATAAAGACTGATATATTGGATGACTATGTTTGGACATCGGAAGTGTTCCGAGTAAGTTTGGACGAATACCAGAGTACCGGGGGGTTACCGGAATCCCCCGGGGAGTGTATTGGGCCTCATGGGCCTTGGTGGAGAGAGGAAGGGGCGGCCAGGGTAGGCTGCACGCCCCCTCCCCCTCTAGTCCGAATTGGACTAGGAAGGGGGAGCGGCGCCCCCCTTTTTCCTTCCCCCTCTCTTCTCCTTCCTTCCCTCCTACTCCTACTCATGGAAGTGGTGGAATCCAACTCCCGGTGGGAGTAGGACTCCCCTTGGGGCGCGCCTAGGAGGCCGGCCTCCCCCCTCCTCCACTCCTTTATATACGGGGGAGGGGGCACCCCATAGACACACAAGTTGATCATTGATCTTTTAGCCATGTGCGGTGCCCCCTCCGCCATAATCCACCTTGGTAATATCATAGCGGTGCTTAGGCGAAGCCCTGTTCTGGTAGCAACATCATCACCGTCATCACGCCGTCGTGCTGATGAAACTCTCCCTCGAAGCTCTACTGGATCGTGATTTCGCGGGACGTCATCAAACTGAACTTGTGCAGATTGCGGAGGTGCCGTACCTTCAGTGCTGGATCGGTCGGTCGTGAAGATGTATGACTACATCAACTGCGTTGTCATAACGCTTCCGCTTACGGTCTACGAAGGTATGTAGACGATACTCTCCCCTCTCATTGCTATGCATCACCATGATCTTGCATGTGCATAGGAAGCTTTTTGAAATTACTGCGTTCCCCAACAGAATCTGATGATGAGCTGGATACTAAAACTCCTGAAACACCTACTAGAACTAGCCTTCCCAGATATGAATCGCCTAAGGTACTGGAAGGTTATGTTATGAGTGAAGAAGCAACTAGATATATTCTTGCTTGCAATGATAGAGATGATCCAGAGAAATTATTACACAAGTATAAAGAAAAATCTCTGAATGCTAGAATGAAGTGTGATCCTAAGTTTGCCACTTCACCTATCTTTATTGATGATAAGGATTATGAATTCTCTATGGACCCAGAGTTAATTACTTTGGTTGAATCTGATCCTTTCCATGGTTATGAAACTGAAACTATTGTGGCACATCTTACTAAGTTGAATGACATAGCCACCCTTTTTACTCATGATGAGAAAACTCGCTATTACTTTAATCTCAAAATATTTCCATTCTCATTAAAGGGTGATGCTAAAGCTTGGTACAATTCTCTTGCTCCTGGTTGTGTGCGTAGTCCCTAGGATATGATTTATTACTTCTCCGAAAAATATTTTCCTGCACATATTAAACAAGCTGCCTTACAGAATTTTTTTAACTTTGCTCAAACCAAAGAAGAGAGTCTCCAAGAAGCTTGGGGGAGGCTTTTCGAGTTGCTTAATGCTTTGCCAGATCATCCTCTTAAGAAAAATGAAATACTTGATATCTTCTATAATGGACTAATCGATGCTTCTAGGGACTTCCTAGATAGTTGTGCTGGTTGTGTTTTTAGGGAACGAACTGTTGGACAAGCTGAAGAATTACTGAATAACATATTGAAAATTATGATGATTGGACTATTCCTGAACCACCGCCTAAACCCATTCCGGAGAAGAGGGGTATATTATATGTCAGTCCCGAAGATATGCAAGAGGCAAAGAAATCTATGAAGGAAAAAGGTATTAAAGCCGAGGATGTTAACAATTTACCTCCTATTGAAGAAATACATGGGCTTAATACACCACCAATGCGTAAGGTGGTAGAGGTAAATTCTCTTATGAAGTTCAATGATAATGATAATACTCACAATATGCTATCGGATTACGGGTTCCGGCAAACCCTTGAGCTTCGAACACTGGGGTGTGCACGAAGATCTCTCCCCCTAGCTCACGCTCTCGCAACCATGTCAAAGCCTAGCTCGCCGAACCCAAGGAACAAGGGACACAAGAGTTATACTGGTTCAGGCCACCGTTGCGGTGTGATACCCTACTCTAGTGTGGTGTGGTGGATTGCCTTGTAGGCTGGGGATGAACAAGTACAAGGGAAGAGCAGCCTCCTAAGGAGAGGTGTTCTTGAGCTCGATGAACTTGTGTGGCTGGGGATGATCCGAGTGATTTATCTCTAGATGAGCCTCTTTCTCTCTCTCGATGAGCCGATCCTGGCTGCGGTGGTGGCTAGCCCTATTTATAGAGGCCCAGGTCCTCTCTCCAAATATTAGGCGGGAAGGGATCCCACGACGGCCAATTCGAAGGGGGATAGCGAGTACAAGTTATCCTGACAAAAGGTGGTCTTCACCTACCAAAGCTTCTTGTGGTGATGCCGTCGTGGGCTCCGTGGCGACCTCCGTCTTGCCGTCCTACTAGTCTTGGTCTCGTTGCACCGATATGGAAAACTTTGCCTGACGCCTCGGGACTCCTCGCCTGCGCCTGCCTCTTTAGAACCGAAGAGGAAACTGGCATTCTGCGCCTGCTGGCGCCTGCCTGGCCTTGGTCATCATGGCTCACGTCACGGGAACCTCACGAGGTGCCCCTTCCCTTGATCTCTATGCTCCTCGCAAGCCAGCCTAGTGAGGCTGCCCCTGAGGAGGTCTTGTGTCGCCCGCCTCGCGAGGCTTGGCCCCTCGCGAGGGTCTTGAGTGTTGGTTGATGAAGATGGGCCGTACCAGGCCGCGGGTGGAGCCACGCCCTGGGCCGCAGGTAGGCAAGTCTGGGTATCCCCGTTCCTAGGACGCCGACAGTAGCCCCCGGGCCCAAGGTGCGCTTGTGCTTGGCTTCACGGCGAAGCCAAGGGGCAAGTGCAGAGCGCCGCAGGCCCCAATAGCCCGTGACCTTGATTGATGCATGGCGATTGACAGGTCGTGGGCGTCTCCGCTTCCCCACGCTACCTCGACAACTGCCCGACTTGACAAGTCCCTGTTGCATGCAGAAAAATGTCATTATTACCTTAGATCATGGAGGCCGGTGGTTGGCCTCCTCCTGGCCATAAATGGGAAGGAGGGCGGAGCCCCCGTCACCCATCTTTTCCTCCACTCCTCCTGCTTCTCCTTCTTCTTCCTTGCCGCGACGCCCATGGCGCCAGTGAAGAGGTTCTCGGCCGCCGAGAAGGGGAAGGCTCGCCAGGAGGGGCCCGGCTCGCCACCACCTAAGAGGGGGTGTGGCCGCCCACACAAGCATGCCGCGACCCCTGTCGCGGTCCCTCATGGGCGTGGGAGGACTCCTTTAGGGTCCGACATTGTCCTTGGCGGCCGCGTCGGCGCTCCTTCACGCGGTGGAAGCCGCCTGGGTCGGGGCAGCCCCGTCGATGAGGGGAGGCGCACCATGGTCGCCTGGCCTCTCCCGGGCACGCTTCCATTTGACGGAGGTGCTGCCGGAGTTTGTCGTGTGGTCGGCGAACCCGGCCGGCACTTGGCTTCAACTTCCGCGCTTCTTCGCCAGCGAACTGCCGGCCCCAGGTCCCGGTGGCCTCTGGCTGCAGGCGGACGGCTGCTGCAGCAAGGCTTCGTGGGTGGTGGTGGAGGTCTCTACTGCGGGCAACGTAGCCCTAGCCCGCGGCTGGCAGACGTTCGCCCGCGCAGGGTAGGTTGTGCACCCTCTACTTCAAGTAGGACGACATAGTGACCCTCTTCGTGAGGGTGTTCGGGGAAGACGATCGCTGCACTGGATGCTGCCCTGAAGATGACGATGACGGTGGCGAGGTGCTTGGCCTTGGCGACGAGCACGAGGGTGACCCTACCCGCGGTGGCGACCGTGGTTCACCCAGCTACGGCAGCTTCTCCTCCGGTGAGAGCTCCAGGAGCGGCGGCTACGACCATCCTCCACGCCGCCGAGCCCGCTTCGAGGATGGTGGCGGGTCATCCCGCGCCCCGGTGAAGCGTGAGGAGGGCTCTGGCTGAGTCCGGGGGCCAACCCTCGTGAGCTGCCGCGTTGTGGGAGCCGCTTTTGCTTGTCCTTTCTTTCCCTTCCCCTGCATTGTTAGAAACAAATTTGGGGCCCTACAAGGGCGTGTAATGAACCGTGGTGCATAGGTTGCCTTTATGGTGTGTTTATTGTTTTTGGGTTGTGTTGCGAGATCTATGTCTGATACGGGTGGAGGGGTTACTTAGCTCGATGCATCAGGGGTAGCTTTGACCTCATGAGGGCACGCGTCTCTGGGCACCTGGTGGGGCTTCCCCACTATCGATTTGAGTAACATCACGAGGCTGCATTGCAAAGCTGCAAAAACTTGTCAAGAAATCTTTACTCCTTCCTACGTGAATCCTCAGGCATGGGCTGGTTATGTCCAAACGCACCACTCACGGTACCCGTGGGGCACGGACTAAAGGGGGTGCGCCGATCAAAACACGGACGAGAACACCCCGCGGAGACCAGGGGAGTGCACACGCGCATACTATCGGTCCAGCCCCCCTCGCGGGGTGTGTGAGGGAGAGCATCGGGCAACTGCTGCCCTCCCTGGTGAAAAACAAAGGATAGAGCAAAGAAACAGGAAGAAGAGGCAAGCCAACAAGCAACGCCGAAACTCCAAATTTCATTAAAGGGAAAGAGGCAAGCCAACTACAGAAAGCAAATGAACAGCCGCGTCCGGCGCCTAGTCTAGTCTTCTCACCAGCGCGGAGCTAAGTGCTGCCACTAGGACGTGGGAGGGAGCCGCCGAGGCCCCGAGGGTGGCACTCCTGAGACTCCGGGGCGTGTACAGCCCCACTCATTATTACGTGAGAGTGTCACGAGCAGAGACCTTCACAGGCACTGGGCCTTGCTTCGTGGGTAGAACTTCCGGAGGTGTTGGATGTTCCAGGCATTTTGGATGGGGACCCCGTCCTGCATTTCCAGGTGCACGGCGCCAGGCCCGGAGACGCGGGCCATCCTAAACGGGCCCTCCCACATGGGTGGGAGCTTATGCAGCCCTTCCCTGGAGAGCAGCCGCCTCAGGACGAGATCGCCCACCTCAAGCGTCCTGGAGCGGACGTTGCGATAGTGGTACCATCACAGCGCCTGCTGGTATCTTGCTGCTCGGAGCGAAGCTTCACGGCGGCGTTCCTCCCCCTACAAGAGGTCCATCCCCCTCATGGCGTCCTGTTGTGTCTCATCAAACGCTAGGACCCGCGTGGAGCGATGCCTCACCTCATGAGGGAGAACCACTGCTGCTCCATAGACGAGGAAGAACAGGGTCTCACCTGTTGGTTTGGTGGCGGTGGTGCGGATGGACGACAACGCAGACAGGAGCTCGGCGTGCGAGCCCCTGCCGCAGGTTTCGAGCTTCTTCTTGAAGGTCCGGGTCTTGAGGCCTCTCAGGACCTCGGCATTGGCACGCTCAGCCTGGCCGTTGCTCCTAGGGTGTGCCACTGAAGCCTAGCAGATCTGCGTTCCAAGGTTAGCACAATAGGTCTTGAAGAGATTGCTAGTGAACTACGAGCTGTTGTCGGTGATGATGCGGTTAGGGACCCCGAACCGACTTATCAGACCTTTGATGAACTTAACTGCTGACCCGGCTGGGATGGTGGGGACGGCCTCGACCTCTGCCCATTTGGTGAATTTGTCAATGGCGACGTAGAGGTAGCGGTAGCCCCCAGGCGCCCGTGGGAACGGGCCCAGGATGTACAACTCCCAGACCGCGAAGGTCCATGAAAGCAGGATAGTCTGGAGGCCCCGAGCCGGCTGGTGGATTTTCTTGGCATGGAACTGGCAGGCCTCGCAGGACCTCACCAGCTCGGCCATGTCATTGAGTGCCATGGGCCAGTAGAACCCGCTGCAGAACGCCTTGCCAACCAGGGTACGTGACGATGAGTGATGCCCGCAGTCTCCATCGTGTATGTTAGCCAGCAGCTCATTCCCCTACTCCCTGGAGATGCATCGCAAGAAAACATCATTTGGTCATTTTCTGTACAACTCACCGTCCTGGATGCAGTATGCCGTAGCCTGCCGGGCCACACGCTCCATGTCCTCCTCCTTCTCCGGCAGCGTCCCATGCACCAGATATGCCTTGATCTCCTCGGTCTAGCACCCCTCCGGAGGCGCGAGTGCCAGGAGAAAACGTGCTCCTGAGGTAGGGCCGCAAGCGGGGGCTCCTAAGGTTGGTGGCTGAGGGAGTTCTTCTCGAGGTGATGTAGTCTCCGTGGTCGCAGGGGTCACCGAAGGCTTGAAGAGTCGCTCTTCGAAGACACCAGGTTCTTGGGGTTGCCTCCTCAACGCCTTCTTGGCGATTTCATCAGCCTCCTTGTTGGTGCCGCGTGGCCCAGGAATTGCTTCTCCATCTTGCGCACTTCCATGAGGTATGCCTCCATATGCTCGTACCTTGGTTTGTACACCTTGTTGGAGAAGTTGACGAGGAGCTGCGAGTCACCCTTGATAGTGAGACACTTCACCCCCAAGGCTGCGGCGGCCTTGAGGCCAGCGATCAACCCCTCGTACTCCGTTATGTTGTTGGAGACCTTCTCACCCGGCTGGAAGCAAAGCTGCATGGCGTAATATAGCTTGTCTTGGGTGGGCGGGATGAGCACAGTGCCAGCCCTTGCGCCTTGTCGTGCGAAAGCGCCATCGAAGTACATGACCTAGCCATCCGATGCTTCATTTCCCCGCGAGAGGGATCGGTTCTTGCCCGCTTCGGGCTACAGAGCGTTGGTCCATTCCGCAACGAAGTCAGCAAGCACAACTCCCTTGATAACCCTAGTCGTGCTGAACTCCAACTGAAATGCTTGTAGTTCAATGTTCCATTCTGCGACTCTCCCCGTGGCATTGGGGCTCCGAAGCACTCTCTCCAGGGGATATTCTGAAACGACCTTAATTGGGTGGCCTTGGAAATAATGGTGTAGCTTGCGTGAGGCCACCAGGAGCGCGAGTAAGAGCTTATGCGGCATTGGGTACCATGCTCTCGCGTCCCATAGCACGGTGCTGACAAAGTATACTGGGTGCTCTATGAGGGCGGGAGCGTCAATGGAGCCTTTGTCCTCCAGAGGTTGTGGTGCCTCCTGAGGCGGGGGGGGGGTGCTCTCAGGAGCCTGGTCGCCCATCTGGGCCTCGGCGGGCCCTTGTATGCTGTCTTGCCAGGTGTGATCATCTGTGGGCATCGTCTTGCCTTAGCGGCGCTGCCTTGTGACTGCACCATTCCACCTGAGGGCGCAGTATTGTATTGCGGGTTCTTGACCCGGTGCTCCTCCTGAATTTCCACCAATGCCGCGCTGGCGGAGTGAGGCGTAGCGGCCAGATAGAGCACCGGAGGATCGAGGGGGCGAGGTGCCACCATCACCGGTGGGCTGGTTAGGTATCTGTTGAGGTCCTGAAATGCTAGATCTGCCTCTGGGGTCCATTCGAACAGGCCTTTCTTCTTCATCAACTTGAAGAACGGCAGGGCGCGCTCCCCCGGCTTGGAGATGAAGCGCCCTAGCGAGGTCATGCAACCTGCAAGTTTTTGCATTTCCTTGAGAGTTTGTGCCAGGCTCATGTCTTAGATTGCCTTGACCTTCTTGGGGCTAGTCTCGATCCCTCTGTGAGAAACGAGGAAACCCAGCAGCTTGCCGGAGGGGACACCGAACATGCACTTCTTCGGGTTGAGCCGCAAATCCACCTGGCGTAGGCTAGCGAAGGTCTCCTCCAGGTCCTGAATCAGGGTTCTCGCCTCCCTGGATTTAACCACGATGTCATCGACGTAGGTGTCAGTGTCAAAACCGGCGGATCTCGGGTAGGGGGTACTGAACTATGCGCCTAGGATTGATGGTAACATGAGACGGGGGCCACGATGTTTACCTAGGTTCGGGACCTCTCTATGGAGGTAATACCCTACTTCCTGCTTGATTGATCTTGATGAATATGAGTATTACAAGAGTTGATCTACCACGAGATCGTAATGGCTAAACCCTAGAAGTCTAGCCTATGTGAATATGGTAATAAGTATATGTGTTGTCCTTTCCGGACTATCCCCTTCGGTTTATATAGACACCGAGGGGATCTAGGGTTTACATGGAGTCGGTTACATAAGAAAGAATCTTCGGTCGCCAAGCTTGCCCTCCACGCCAAGTAGAGTCCAATCCGGACATGGTGCAGTCTTCGGTCTTTATGTCTTCATAGCCCATCAGTCCGGCCCATGGATAACAGGCCGAACGCCCGAGGACCCCTTAGTCCAGGACTCCCTCAGTAGGCTTCAGTGTTTCTGCCGAGCTGCTGACCCATGGCGATGTGCATCAGCCGCTGGAAGGTTGGCCTAGCATTGTGCAGTCCGAACGGCATGCATGTGTATTACTACACTCCGCACGGGGTCAGGAAGGCGGTCTTCTCCACATCCTCCACTGCCATATTGATCTGGTGGTAGCCCGAGAACGCGTCCAGGAAGCACAGCAGGTCGCACTCAGCGGTGGAGACGATGAACTGGTCAATACGCGGAAGCGGGAACGGGTCTTGGGGACAAGCCTTGTTGAGGTTGGTGAAATCGACACACATGCCTGACTTCCCGCCTTTCTTTGGCACGACGATGGGGTTTGCCAGCCACTCCGGGTATCGGACCTCACGAATGACGCCTTCCGCCTCCAACTTGCGAGTTTCTTGGACGATGAAGGACTGCTTCTCCGTGGACTGTCGCCGTGCCTTCTGCTTCACGGGGCGAACATTGGGGCACACTCTCAAGTGATGATCGATTACCCCACTTGGGACCCCTACTAGCTGCTTGGGTTCCCAAGCGAATACCTCCTTGTTTGCGCAAGAACTTCACTAATGCCTCCTCTTGACCCGGGTCGAGGCCGGCGCCTATGGTGAAGATGGCTCCCGAGGATCCGCCTTCCTCGACCGGCACTTGCTTCATTTCGGCCCGGTCTTGAGTGAAAAGTTGCTCCTTTTTTGCTGGCATGGCCTCCTTAGTCCCTGGGGTGGCTTCGCCGGCTGGGCGCGCTACCGCTGCGGCCCTGAAGGTAAGCTTGAGGGCTGCCAGAGCTTCCTTGGTGTCTCCGACCACGGTGAGGACGCCGCTGCTGCCCGGCATCTTCATGAGGTTGTAGGCCGAATGGGTCGCTGCCATGAACTGAGCCAAAGCAGGGTACCCGAGGATGGCGTTGTACGGGAGGCCGATGTGGGCGATGTCGATGTCGATGAGCTCGGTGCGGTAGTTGTCCTGAGTACTGAAGGTGACCTGGAGGCGTATCTGCCCCAAGGAGCTGGTGGACCCGCTGCCGACTCTGGAAAAAGGCTTGGTGGGGCAAAGCCGGTCGTACAACACATGAAGCAAGCCGAAAGCTTCCACAGAGAGCACAATGAGGCCCGCTCCACCATCGATGAGGGTGTTGGTCATGGTGACGTGGCAGATGGTGGGCATGCAGAGCATCGGGAGTGCACCTGAGCCAGCCATGGTAGCGGGGTGATCCCCTAGGTCGAAGGTGAGGTCGGCCTTGGGCGCCACCCATCCTGGAGGGGCTCCCCGCTGCACAGAGGCGGCGCCGATATGGCGGAAGAACTGATTGGTGTGGCGGTCCCAGGGTGGTGCTTGCGAGCCGCCGAGAAGGGCCGCAACAGCAGCAGGCGTAGGTGCCGCGTAGGCGTAGGTGTCGATGGGTCCGCCGCGCCATCGTAGCGGGGCGGCATCTCCGGCTTGAACTTGCGCGGCCACTGCACCTGCCGCAGGGCGGGGGTGAAGGCCCTGAGCCCCCTGGCACCACTGGGATCTCTCGTCGATCCAGTTGAAGGGGCCACGCTGGCCATGGGGACCGGTTGGAGAGGCGGAGCCGACGGAGGGATGGAACTCCGGAGCACCCCTACCTGGCGCGCCAAATGTCGGAATACGGGTTCCGGCAAACCCTTGAGGTTCAAAAACTGGGGTGCGCACAAAGATCTCTCCCCCGGCTCACGCTCTCGCAACGATCTCAAAGCCTAGCTCGCCGAACCCAAGGAACAAGGGACACAAGAGTTTATACTGGTTCGGGCCACCATTGTGGTGTGATACCCTACTCCGGTGTGGTGTGGTGGATTGCCTTATAGGCTGGGGATGAAGAAGTACAAGGGAAGAACAACCTCCTGAGGATAGGTGTTCTTGAGCTCGATGAGCTTGTATGGCTGGGGATGATCCGAGTGATCTGTCTCTAGATGAGCCTCTTTCTCTCTCTCGATGAGCCGATCCTGGCTGCGGTGGTGGCTAGCCCTATTTATAGAGGCCCAGGTCCTCTCTCCAAATATTAGGCGGGAAGGGATCCCACAACGGCCAATTCGAAGGGGGATAGCGAGTACAAGTTATCCTGACAAAAGGTGGTCTTCACCTACCAAAGCTTCTTGTGGTGATGCCGTCGTGGGCTCCGTGGCGACCTCCGTCTTGCCGTCCTACTGGTCTTGGTCTCGTTGCACCGATATGGAAAACTTTGCCTGACGCCTCAGGACTCCTCGCCTGCGCCTGCCTCTTTAGAACCGAAGAGGAAACTGGCATTCTGCGCCTGCTGGCGCCCGCCTGGCCTTGGTCATCATGGCTCATGTCACGGGAACCTCACGAGGTGCCCCTTGCCTTGATCTCTCTGCTCCTCGTGAGCCAGCCTAGTGAGGCTGCCCCTGAGGAGGTCTTGTGTCGCCCGCCTCGCGAGGGTCTTGAGCGTTGGTTGATGAAGATGGGCCGTACTAGGCCGCGGGTGGAGCCACGCCCTAGGCCGCAGGCAGGCAAGTCTGGGTACCCCCATTCCCAGGACACCGACATATGCATCCTAGTCAATGCCTTTATGAGTTTCAAAACTACATTAGAAAACTAGATCATTTCAATGCAAATGTTATGAAACAATTGAAATATAATTCTGATATGATTGCTCGCTTGAGTGACTTGTTATTTAGAATATCAAATGATGTTAGAGGTGTTGGAAAACATGCTTCTATGGTTCAAACTCAGTTAGAACAAGTTGCTAAATCTCAAAAAGAATTGCTTGATGAAATGAATAATAATATGCATGACTTTGCTATCTGAGTTGCAACTAGAGGAGGTAAAATGAGTCACGAACCACTTTATCCTGAGGGACACCCAAAAAGAGTAGAAGAAGATTCACAAAGAGCCAACACTAGTGCACCTAGTCCTTCTAGAAAGAAAAAAAAGAAAACTGATAGGACTTTGCACACTTCTGGTGAACCTGAAATAGAAAAACCTCCTGATAATGAAAATGAAGTTTCTATCTCAGATGCTGAAAATCAATCTGGTAATGGACACTCACCTAATGATAATGAAAAAGATAATGATGAGGTTCATGAAGACTCTCAACCAACCAATGATGTTGAGATAGAACCACCTGTTGATCTTGATAACACACAACCTAAGAATAAAAGGTATGGCAAAATATACTTTGTTGCTAGAAAACATGGTAAAGAAAGAGAACCGTGGATTCAAAAACCTATGCCTTTTCCACCTAAGCCAACTAAAAAGAATGATGTTGAAGAATTTGAACGCTTTGCTGAAATGCTAAGGCCAGTCTTTTTTGCGTACTCACTTGACTGATATCTTGAAAATGCCTCCTTATGTAAAGTATATGAAAGACGTCATCACTAATAAGAGAAAAATACCAGAAGCTGAAATCTCCACTATCCTTTCTAATTACACTTTTAAAGATTGAGTACCCTAAAAACTTGGAGATCCGGGAATACCAACTATACCTTGCTCTATCAAAAAGAATTATGTGAAAACTTCTTTGTGTGATTTAGGAGCTGGTGTTATTGTTATGCCTTTCTCTTTATATAAAATACTTGACTTGAATAAACTCAGACCTACTGAAATATCTTTGCAAATGGCTGATAAATCAAGTGCCATACCTATCGGTATCTTTGAGGATGTGTCCGTTGTTGTTGCTAATGTTACTATTTTGACTGAGTTTGTTATACTTGAGATGCCCGAGGATGACAACATGTCGATTATCCTTGGTAGACCCTTCTTGAATACTACAGGGGCTGTTATTGATTGCAATAAAATCAAAGTCACTTTTCAAATTAATGGCAATGAGCATACAATGCACTTTCCAAAGAAACAATTCCAAGAGAATAGTATTAATTTTATTGAAAAATCTCCGACAATCACTATTGGAATTTTTCAAATACCTCTACCTACTATCAAAAACAAATATGAAATGCTTATTGTTGGGGAAATGCACATCCCCATTGAGCTAACTTGGTGATTTACGGAAGTTCTCGGTTTCATGCTAATCGAAAGTGGTTGTTAATAAGACTTGATCAACCTTATTAATGGATCATTTTTGAATGGTATGAAGTTGATGAATTTAGTAAGCACTACTTTCTGTACCTACTTTTTATTCTATGTTTTTATTAGTTAAATAAAATAAAATGCCATGTTTTGTCTGTTTTCTGAATTTCCCGTGAAATAAAAAATGACCCAAAAATAGAAGTTCTCAGACTGCCTTGAAAAATTTACACGATTTTTTCTGAATATTTGAGAATTTTTGGTGCAATAAACATCAGAGGGAGGTGCACCCGGTGGGCACAACCCACCTGGGCCTGCCGGCATCCCCAGGCGCGCCCTGGTGGGTTGTAGTCCCCATGTGGCCCCCTCACTTACCTCTTCATACCACATCATCCCTAACCTCCAGAAAAAATCCCAAGTGCTCTCTCTCTCCCGTGTTCTTGAGCTCAAACCCGCGGACTTCGATCTGTTTGCTCGAGGCTCTGTTTCCAAAACTGTTTTTGGGGATTGTTGCTTGGTATGTGACTCTGTCATTTGTCCAATTAGTTTTTGTTTTAGTGGCTTATACTTTGAATAATTAGCTACTCTTGGTGCTGTTGTAGATGTGCTTGTAATTCTTAGTGTTCTAAGTAGTTTGAATGCTTGCTATGGCCTCTATGTATCCCTATGAGCAGTTGCTATCAATCTTACAAAGTTTTGTTGACAAATTTTTGTCACTCCAAAAATTTTTATTTTCAGAAAATTGTACGCGGACATGAATATCTTCAGGAAGTTTGGTTCTAAGAAGAACTCCAAGTGTGTTATTGGGGAGTCTTCTGACACTGATTTCCACCCTCGGAGCTTGGCAGAGGTACGACCATGCGAATGGCCGCACACCCCATTCCCGCAGGAGATTGGAATTCTTGAGGAGTTCACACAATATATTGGTAACGCCGGTCTCACTGACTTCATCGCAGATGAGTCTGACCTGCTCCAAATCCTCACAAACATCTTTCTTCAGAGCTTTACTTTCTTGCCTAGAAATAATCCTCCTGAAGTGAGGTTTGATTTATATGCTAAAAACCATCAGATACCACTTACTGAGTTTTGTGACAAATGCTTGAACCCGTTTGATGGGAGCTTGGATGAGCCTAGGCCGGCTGAGTTTGAGGCCTTTTATCGCAATCTGACAGTGGGTGATGAAAGAGGAGTGTCAGCCATCACTGCCGCTGGCTTACATTTTCCAGCTGTTCGTTACTTTGCACTTTTTATTGCCAAATGCTTGCTTGCTAGGGAGAACGTGGGTGCACTTAGTTCACCAGACCTTGTTGTTTTACGTCATGCATTAGAGGGCGACAACACTTATAGCTTGGGAGCTATTGTGGCTCGTCGCCTCCATCTTTATAAATCCCAGGGCAAAATACATGGTGGGATTTATGGTACTCGTTTGGTGGCTCCTGATGACCCACAAGTATAGGGGATCTATCGTAGTCCTTTCAATAAGTATGAGTGTCGAACCCAACGAGGAGCAGAAGGAAATGATAAGCGGTTTTCAGCAGGGTATTCTCTGCAAGTAATGAAATAAGTGGTGACAGATAGTTTTGTGATAAGATAAATTGTAACGAGCAACAAGTAACAAAACTAAATAAAGTGCAGCAAGGTGGCCCAATCCTTTTTGTAGCAAAGGACAAGCCGGAACAAACTCTTATAATAGGAAAAGCGCTCCTGAGGACACATGGGAATATCGTCAAGCTAGTTTTCATCATGTTCATATGATTTGCGTTCGATACTTTGATAATTTGATATGTGGGTGGACCGGTGCTTGGGTGATGTTCTTACTTGAACAAGCATCCCACTTATGATTAACCTCTATTGCAAGCATCCACAACTACAACAAAAGCATTAAGGTAAACCTAACCATAGCATGAAACATGTGGAACCAAATCAGCCCCTTACGAAGCAACGCATAAACTAGGGTTTAAGCTTCTGTCACTCTAGCAACCCATCATGTACTTATTACTTCCCAATGCCTTCCTCTAGGCCCAAATAATGGTGAAGTGTTATGTAGTCGACGTTCACATAACACCACTAGAGGCTAGACAACATACATCTTTTCAAAATATCAAACGAATACCAAATTCACATGACTACTAATAGCAAGACTTCTCCCTTGTCCTCAGGAACAAACGTAATTACTCACGAAGCATATTCATGTTCATAATCAGAGGGGTAATAATATGCATATAGGATCTGAACATATGATCTTCCACCAAATAAACCAACTAGCATCAACTACAAGGAGTAATCAACACTACTAGCAACCTACTAGCACCAATCCCGGACTTTGAGACAAGAATTGGATACAAGAGAGGAACTAGGGTTTGGAGATGAGATGGTGCTGGTGAAGATGTTGATGGATATTGCCCTCTCCCGATGAGAGGAGTGTTGGTGATGACGATGGTGATGATTTCCCCCTCCCGGAGGGAAGTATCCCCGGCAGAACAGCTATGTCGGAGCTCTAGATTGGTTCCGCCAAGGTTCCGCCTCGTGGCGGCGGAGTCTTGTCCCAAAAAGTTCCTTCCTATTTTTTTCTCATCAAAAGACTTCATATAGGAGAAAATGGACGTCGGAGAGCCACCAGGAGGCCCACGAGGTAGGGGCGCGCCCTAGGGGGGCACCCCCCACCCTCGTGAGCAGGGTGTGGGCCCCCTTGCCTTCATCTTTGGCGAGGATTTTTCTTTATTTATTTTAAGATGTTCCATGGAGTTTCAGGACTTTTGGAGTTGCGCAGAATAGGTCTCTAATATTTTCTCCTTTTCCAGCCCAGAATTGCAGCTACCGGCATTCTCCCTCCTTATGTAAACCTTGTAAAATAAGAGAGAATAGCCATAAGTATTGTGACATAAAGTAAAAACAGTCCATAATGCAATAAATATCGATATAAAAGCATGATGCAAAATGGACGTATCAACTCCCCCAAGCTTAGACCTCGCTTGTCCTCAAGCGAAAAGCCGATAACAATAAATATGTCCTCATGTTTAGAGGTAGAGGCGTCGATAAAAATAAAATACGGACATGAAGGCATCATGATTATTCTCATAACAAAAACATATATAGATTTTGTCATATGATTACTTATGTTCAAGTGATGATCTATTCACAATGCAAAAGTATAAATCATAAACCTTATTGGGCTCCAACAAACTATAATCTCAGTCATTGAAGCAATTGCAATTTATCATAACATCGGAAAGAGTCTATGTCAGAGCTAAAAAGCAAGTCCACATACTCAACTATCATTTAGTCCTCCATAATTGCTAACACTCACGCAATACTTGTGGTTACGGAGTTTTAATTGGATACGGAGAAAGATAGGGGCTTATAGTTTTGCCCCACAACCTTTTACCTCAAGGGTAGTGTCAACAATAATGGTTCATGCTACCCTACATCCAATTATATATATATATATATATATATATATATATATATATATATATATATATATATATATATATATATATATATATATCATGTTCTTTACAACATGCCGAGCTTGACAAAGGATAAAATGAAAAAGAAAAGGTGAAGATCACCATGACTCTTGCATAAGGTAGAAGATAATAATAAAGGATAGGCCCTTCGCAGAGGGAAGCAGAGGTTTCCATGCGCTTTTATGGTTGGATGCATAAAATCT
>NC_041390.1:214320950-214340437 GCF_002162155.2 Triticum dicoccoides | reverse complement strand
AAAATCTCAATGCGAAAGAACGTCACTTTATATTGCCCCTTGTGATATGAACCTTTATTATGCAGTCCGTCACTTTTATTACTTCCACATCACAAGATCGTATAAAGCTTATTTCTCCCACACCAATCAATCATACATATTTAGAGCAATTTTTATTGCTTTGCACCGATGACAACTTACTTGAAGGATCTTACTCAATCCATAGGTAGATATGGTGGACTCTCATGGCAAAACTGGTTTAAGGGTATTTGGAAGCACAAGTAGTATTTCTACTTGGTGCTGAGAATTTGGCTAGCATGAGGGGGAAAGGCAAGCTCAACAAGTTAGAGGATCCATGACAACATACTTTATCTCAGATATAAGAAAGACATAACTCATTACGTTGTCTTCCTTGTCCAACATCAACTCTTTAGCATGTCATATTTTAATGTGTGCTCCCAATCATAAAAGATGTCAATGATAATATATCTATATCTAAAAACCTCTCTTTCCTTATTACTTCCTATTAATTGCAACAATGACCAAAGCTATGTTTGCCAACTCCCAACAACTTTTAATCATCATACTCTTTCTATGTGAAGTCATTACTCTCAATAAGATCAATATGAACTTTTTGTTTCTTCTTATTCTTTTCTTCTTTCTTTTATTCGCCCAAGATCATGGAAAAATAATCAAGCCCTTGACTCAACACTAATCTTTATTATATATATCTCACGGACTCGATTACAAAGAGAGATCATAAAGCAAAACTCAAAACTAGATCATGCCATAAACTTTATTCTACTAGATCAAGATACTACTAATAGGATCGAACTAAGAAAAAAAACCGATAAAGATAGGAGTTGTGATTGTGATACGATACCGGGGAACCTCCCCCAAGCTTGGCAGTTGCCAAGGGGAGTGCCCATACCCATGTGATTATATCTCCTTCTTTGTTGTCGGTGTAATATTCTTGGCGATGATTCCCCTCAGGATGCGGTTCTCCTCCTCGAGCTTATTGACTTGCTGTTTGAGGTCCATTATTTCCTTACGAAGCTTTCTTGTGACAGTTAAAGCTCCTTGCACCAAAGGGTGTTGCATAGCTGCGGGAGAACAAGTGACACTCCTCTTCATATTTTCATAAGAAAGAAATCTAACATTAGAAGGGATAACCGAGTTTGGAATAGCTGAGCTCTATAGTTCCCCCATTGTGAACCCAGCTCGGAGGCGAGAGGTGACTTCTTGTTCCTCCATGGCATCTACTCTCATCAAGTCAGCCTCCATCTCTTCCTCCGTTGCTGGCCCAAAATGGTCAGCGTCGCTGTTTGCCCTTGGTTCCGGTGCCGGATTAGATACCCGGCTCTCCCCGATTGACTCTTGAGAAGACACCTTGCTCTAATCTGCAGCAGCAACAACTCGAAAAAAAAACAGAGGAGATTTGCGTGATACGGGAGTCAAAACCTTCGGGAGAATATATAATGATTTTTTACCGACCAAAATACGTATCGTGTAAGAAAACGGAGTCCGGAAGGCACACGAGGTGCTCATGAGGTAGGGGGCGCGCCCACCACCCTCGTGGGGCCCTCGTGTCCTTCCCGGGCTGCTACTTATTTTTCTATTTTTCTAAATATTCCAAAACAGAGAAATATTGCCTTAAAATTGTTTTGGAGTCGGTTTACTTACCGTACCACATACCTATTCCTTTTCGGAGTCTGAAACGTTCCGGAAAGTGTCCCTTATGTATTCCTCCGGTGTTACAGTTTCAATTATATTGGTTTCAACATTTATGGGATTACCTGAGATATAATGTTTGATTGTTTGACCGTTTACCACCTTCGGATTTGTGCCCTCGAAGTTGTTGATCTTTATGGCACCGGAACGATAGACCTCTTCGATAACATAGGGGCCTTCCCATTTAGAGAGAAGTTTTCCTGCAAAAAATATTAAACAAGAGTTGTATAGCAATACATAATCACCTACATTAAACTCACGCTTTTGTATCCTTTTGTCATGCCATCTTTTAACTTTTTCTTTAAACAACTTGGCATTTTCATAAGCTTGGGTTCTCCATTCATCAAGTGAGCTAATATCAAATAACCTCTTCTCACTGGCAAGTTTAAAATCATAGTTGAGCTCTTTAATAGCCCAATACGCCTTATGTTCTAGTTGGAGAGGTAAGTGACATGCTTTTCCATAAACCATTTTATACGGAGACATACCCATAGGATTTTTATATGCAGTTCTATAAGCCCATAATGCATCATCAAGTTTCTTGGACCAATTCTTTCTAGACCTATTAACAGTCTTTTGCAAAATTATTTTGAGCTCTCTATTGCTCAACTCTACTTGACCACTAGACTGTGGGTTATAAGGAGATGCAATTCTATGATTAACATCATATTTAGCAAGCATTTTATGGAAAGCACCATGAATAAAGTGTGAACCACCATCAGCCATTAAATATCTAGGGACTCCAAACCTCGGGAAAATAACTTCCTTAACCATTTTAATAGAAGTGTTATGATCATCACTACTAGTTTGGATAGCTTCTACCCACTTAGTAACGTAATCAACAACAACTAAAATATGTATATATCCATTAGAGGCAGGAAAAGGTCCCATATAATCAAAGCCCCAAACATCAAACGGTTCAATAACAAGAGAATAATTCATAGGCATTTCTTGATGTCTACTAATATTACCAATTCTTTGACATTCATCACAAGACAAGACAAACTTACGGGCATCCTTGAAGAGAGTAGGCCAATAAAAACCAGATTGCAATACCTTATGTTCAGTTCTATCTCCAGCGTGGTGTCCTCCATAAGCCTCAGAATGACACTTGCGCAGGATCTGTTCTTGTTCATGTTCAGGTACACAACGTCTAATAACACCATCTACTCCTTCTTTATAAAGATGTGGGTCATCCCAAAAGTAATGTCTTAAATCATAGAAAAACTTTTTCTTTTGCTGGTATGTGAAGCTAGGTGGTATAAACTTAGCAACAATATAATTAGCATAATCAGCATACCATGGAGTACTATGAGAGGTACTTATAACATTTAATTGTTCATCAGGAAAGCTATCATTAATAGGTAGTGGGTCATCAAGAATATTTTCTAACCTAGACAAGTTGTCTGCAACGGGGTTCTCAGCTCCCTTTCTATCAACAATATGCAAATCAAATTCTTGTAGCAAGAGAACCCATCTAACAAGTCTAGGTTTAGCATCTTTCTTTTCCATAAGGTATTTAATAGCATCATGATCAGTTTGAATAGTTACTTTAGAATCAACAATATAAGGTCTGAACTTATCACAAGCAAATACAACTGCTAAAAGCTCTTTTTCCGTAGTAGCATAATTTCTTTGAGCATTGTCTAGAGTCTTACTAGCATAATGAATAACATTTAATTTCTTATCAACTCTTTGCCCTAGAACAGCACCTGCAGCATAATCACTAGCATCACACATAATTTCAAAGGGTAAATTCCAATCAGGTGGATGAACAACAGGTGCAGAGACTAATGCTTTCTTAAGTATTTCAAATGCTTCTACACACTCATCATCAAAGACAAATGGTATATCTTTCTGCAATAAATTAGTTAGAGGCCGAGAAATTTTTGAGAAGTCCTTAATGAACCTCCTGTAAAATCTGGTGTGACCAAGGAAACTTCTTATACCTTTGATGTCCTTGGGACATGGCATCTTTTAAATAGCATCGACCTTGGCTTTATCAACTTCAATACCTCTTTCAGAAATTTTATGCCCCAAGGCAATACCTTCATTAACCATAAAGTGGCACTTTTCCCAATTCAAGACAAGATTAGTTTCTTCACATCTCTGCAAAACTCAATCAAGATTGCTCAAGCAATCATCATAAGATGAACCATAGACGGAAAAATCGTCCATGAAAACCTCACAAATCTTTTCACAAAAGTCAGAGAATATAGCCATCATGCATCTTTGAAAGGTAGCAGGTGCATTACATAAACCAAAAGGCATACGTCTATAAGCAAAAGTACCAAAAGGGCATGTAAAAGTAGTCTTTGATTGATCTCTAGCCGACACAGGTATTTGAGAGAAACCAGAATAACCATCTAGAAAGCAATAGTGTGTATGTTTGCATAATCTTTCTAGCATTTGATCAATAAAAGGTAAGGGGTAATGATCTTTCTTAGTAGCTTTATTTAATTTGCGGAAATCAATTACCATCCTATAACCTATGATAATTCTTTGTGGAATCAATTCATCTTTATCATTAGGAACAACAGTAATACCTCCCTTCTTAGGGACACAATGGATAGGACTTACCCACTCACTATCAGCAACGGGATAGATTATACCTGCCTCAAGAAGCTTGAGTATTTCTTTTCTTACCACTTCTTTCATTTTAGGATTCAGACGTCATTGAGGATCACAAACTGGTTTGGCATCTGCTTCCAAATTTATTTTATGTTGACATAGAGTGGTACTAATGCCCTTAAGATCATGAAGAGTATATCCAATAGCAACACGATGCTTCTTCAAAGTTTTCAATAATCTTTCTTCTTCATGCTCTGAAAGGTTAGCACTAATAATAACATGATATATCTTCTTTTCATCAAGATAAGCATATTTAAGATTATCAGGCAAAGGTTTAAGCTCAAACACGGGATCACCCTTGGGTGGAGGAGGATCCCCTAAAATTTCAATAGGCAAGTTGTGTTGCAGAATAGGTTCCTGTTTAAAGAATACTTCATCTATTTTCCTTCTTTCATTCATGAACATATCATTCTCATGGTCTAGCAAATAGTGTTCTAAAGGATCACTAGGAGGTACGGCAATAGAAGCAAGACCAATAATTTCATCCTTACTAGGTAATTCTTCCTCACGATGTTGTTTACTAAATTTAGAGAAATTAAACTCATGAACCATATCATCCAAGCCAACAGTAACAACATTCTTTGTGCAATCTAGGGTAGCATTGATAGTATTTAAGAGGGGTCTACCAAATATAATGGGACAAAAGCTATCTTGTGGGGAACCAAGAACAAGAAAATCGGCAGGATATTTAGTTTTCCCACACAATACTTCAACATCTCTAACAATTCCCATTGGTGAAATAGTATCTCTATTAGCAAGTTTAATAGTAACATCAATTTCTTCTAACTCAACAGGTGTAATGTCATGCATAATTTCCTTCTATAAGTCAATAGGTATTGCACTAGCACTAGCACCCATATCACATAAGCCATGATAACAATGATCTCCTATTTTAACAGATATAACAGGCATGCCTACCACAGGTCTATGTTTATATTTATCACAAGGTTTAGCAATTCTAGTAGTTTCACCTTCGAACTGAATAACATGCCCATCAATATAATCAGACAAGAGATCTTTAACAATAGCAATATTAGGTTCTACTTTAACTTGCTCAGGAGGTGTATAAGTTCTAATATTGCTTTTACGAATAACAGTTGAAGCTTTAGCATGATCCTTTATTCTAACAGGGAAAGGTGGTTTCTCAACATAAGTAGGAACAATAGGATCATTATAAGTGACAGTCTTTTGTTCAACTTTAATAGGTGCAGCTACTTTTACTTCTATGGGAGGATGATATTTAAACCACTTCTCCTTAGGGAGATCAACATAAGTAGCAAAAGATTCACAGAAAGAAGCTACTATCTCAGAGTCAAGTCCATATTTAGTGCTAAACTTACGGAAAATATTGGTATCCATAAAAGATTTAACACAATCAAACTTAGGTGTCATACCTGACTCCTTACCTTTGTCGAGGTCCCAATCTTCAGAGTTGCATTTAATTCTATCCAATAAATTCCATCTAAATTCAATATCTTCATCATAAAAGAGCCAACACAAGAAGTATCGAGCATGGTCTGATTATTATGAGAAAGCCGAGCATAAAAACTTTGCATAATTATTTCTCTCAAGAGCTCATGATTGGGGCATGAATATAACATTGATTTAAGCCTCCCCCAAGCTTGAGCGATGCTTTCTCCTTCACTAGGCCAGAAATTATATATATAATTGCGATCACGATGAACAAGATGCATAGGGTAATACTTTTGATGAAATTCCAACTTCAATCTTTTATAGTCCCATGATCTCATATCATCACATAGCCTATACCATATCAATGCGTCTCCCTTCAAAGATAAAGGGAATACCTTCTTCTTAGCAACATCATCGGGTATACCTGCAAGCTTAAATAATCCACAAACTTCATCCACATATATTAAGTGCTCATCAGGATGCTTTGTTCCATCTCCTGTAAAAGGGTTAGCTAGCAGTTTTTCCATCATACCCGAAGGAAATTCAAAAGGAGTTTCATTTTCAATAGGTTCAGTAGGTTGAGAAGCAACTCTTTGCTCTACTGGACGGGGTGAAGATACCCCGAACAAGCCCCTCAGAGAATTACTTTCCATAGTAGCAAGTGACTGTAAATTTCAGCACACTATATAAATTTTTCCTTACCAAGTTCCACCTACCAAAGGAGCTACACTCCCCGGCAACGGCGCCAGAAAAGAGTCTTGATGACCCACAAGTATAGGGGATCTATCATAGTCCTTTTGATAAGTAAGAGTGTCGAACCCAACGAGGAGCAGAAGGAAATGATAAGCGGTTTTCAGCAAGGTATTCTCCGCAAGTACTGAAATAAGTGGTAACAGATAGTTTTGCGATAAGATAAATTGTAACGAGCAACAAGTAACAAAAGTAAATAAAGTGCAGCAAAGTGGCCCAATCCTTTTTGTAGCAAAGGACAAGCCGGAACAAACTCTTATAATAGGAAAAGCGCTCCCGAGGACACATGGGAATATCGTCAAGCTAGTTTTCATCACGTTCATATGATTCGCGTTCGATACTTTGATAATTTGATATGTGGGTGGACCGGTGCTTGGGTGATGTTCTTACTTGAACAAGCATCCCACTTCTGATTAACCTCTATTGCAAGCATCTGCAACTACAACAAAAGTATTATGGTAAACCTAACCATAGCATGAAACATGTGGATCCAAATCAGCCCCTTATGAAGCAACGCATAAACTAGGGTTTAAGCTTATGTCACTCTAGCAACCCATCATCTACTTATTACTTCCCAATGCCTTCCTCTAGGACCAAATAATGGTGAAGTGTTATGTAGTAGACGTTCACATAACACCACTAGAGGCTAGAGAACATACATCTTATCAAAATATCAAACGAATACCAAATTCACATGAGTACTAATAGCAAGACTTCTCCCTTGTCCTCAGGAACAAACGTAATTACTCACAAAGCATATTCATGTTCATAATCAGAGGGGTAATAATATGCATATAGGATCTGAACATATGATCTTCCACCAAATAAACCAACTAGCATCAACTATAAGGAGTAATCAACACTACTAGCAACCTACTAGCACCAATCCCGGACTTTGAGACAAGAATTGGATACAAGAGATGAACTAGGGTTTGGAGATGAGATGGTGCTGGTGAAGATGTTGATGGAGATTGCCCTCTCCCAATGAGAGGAGCGTTGGTGATGACGATGGTGATGATTTCCCCCTCCCGGAGGGAAGTATCCCCGGCAGAACAGCTCTGCCGGAGCTCTAGATTGGTTCTGCCAAGGTTCCGCCTCGTGGTGGCGGAGTCTCGTCCCGAAAAGTTCCTTCCTATTTTTTCTCATAGAAAGACTTCATATAGGAGAAAATAGACGTCGGAGAGCCACCAGGGGGTCAACGAGGTAGGGGGCGCGCCCTAGGGGGGGCCCACCCTCGTGAGCAGGGTGTGGGCCCCCTGGCCTTCATCTTTGGCGAGGATTTTTCTTTATTTATTTTAAGATGTTCCGTGGAGTTTCAGGACTTTTGGAGTTGCGCAGAATAGGTCTCTAATATTTGCTCCTTTTCCAGCCCAGAATTCCAGCTGCCGGCATTCTCCTTCCTTATGTAAACCTTGTAAAATAAGAGAGAACAGCCATAAGTATTGTGACATAAAGTGAAATAATAGTCCATAATGCAATAAATATCGACATAAAAGGATGATGCAAAATGGACGTATCAGCTCACTTCGAGGTTGAGATACGCCCTCATGATTTCCCTCTTACCGCAGTTTACCTAGACCGTGCAGCCATGGATCACTACCATTTTCCTGATATCGAAGCCCTCACATCCCTATTCTGCATAACCTAGTTTTTCGTGTGAGGACTCATGATGTTATTCCATTGCATGCTCCTTGTTTGTTTGATTCTGTTGCCAGGGGACATCATCGCCTACCGGAACGCCCAGGATGCTACTGAGGCAGCACACTAGGCACCTCCATAGTGGGACCAGTGGATGCCTGCTCCTCAGGATCCCTACTACCCTCCAGGCTACTGATTTACTACCAAGTTAGGCCAAAAGCCTACGCTTGGGGGAGTATGTTTCTCTCACCGACTTTGCATTCATGTTCACTTATTCCATTTGCCGATGTTCAGACTTTTTCATTGTATCATCCATGCTTAGATTTATTTCTCTTGCTTTATTTTTGTGTGTTTGATAAACTTTATAAAAAACAAAAAAATTAGTTGTAGTTAGTTTGCTTTCTATGCATGCTTAGTAGTAGTACTAAAAATAAAATACAAAAAGATTTCCTTGTTCTTCTTTTGCTTGTTGGGAGCTTTCCCGTGTAAATAGTTTTTCTCATTTTTGTTTTTCCTTTATTTGCTTGCTAAAGAAAACCAAAAACTCCAAAATTATTTTAGTGTGTTTCTCTGAATTTCTTTTCTTTTTATTCGGGTTGTACCGAGGAGAAGACCACAATGAAAATTTTAAGTGGCTCTCATATGAAATTGTTGAACTAATAAAGAGCCCATTTTACCTTGTCTTCTCCCGTTGAATAAAATGTTTGCAGATTCCAGCTTAGTCCATGGCACTCTTGCACTATTATTATCTTCATATCATTCGGTCGTGCAAGTGAAAGGCAATAATGACGATATTCGATGAATTGGCCGTGGCAAAGAGAAACTGGTATGAACTCGACTTGTCCTATTTGTGTAAATATGTTTAACCTAGCGTCCATGATTCAGCCCATTATGATCAAACATGTTTGCAATCACAATTAGAGATTATAGTTTCTCATGCCATGCATAAGTAGCTGGGAGTTAATAATGATTTGCCTTGGATATCAACATAGCGTTAAAATGATTGTGATTTAGTATGATGATATGGTATCCTCCTTTGAATGTTTGAGTGGCTTGACTTGGTACATGTTCATGCATGTAGTTGAATCAAAACCAACATAGCCTCTACAATATTTATGTTCATGGTGTTCATATCCTACTCATGCTAGTGTCCAATGTTACTTATGCATAATGCATGGTTATGATCGTTGTTGCTCTCTAGTTGGCCGCTTCTCAATCTAAATTGCTAGCCTTCGCCAGTACTAAGTGGGGACTCTGCTTGTACATCAAAAACCTTGAACCCAAAGTTATTCCAGATGAGTCCACCATACCTACCTATATACGGTATTACCCTGTTGTCCTAAGTAAATTTGCATGTGCCACCTCTAAAAACTTCTAAAATATTATCCGTTTTGTGTGTCTGGATCGTTCATGGAACGACAGGAGGTGGTCGATATCTTCCGTGCTAAGCGGGTTTTTCTCAGGTCAAGTGTTTATTCACTCGCCACTGCACATGAAAATGGGCGGTAATAGGGATGCCTAGTGCCAAACTGCAAAATACAAAAAGAGTTCGTCTCTTAAATAATCAAACAAAAACTCCCAATGGAGTCAAAACCTTTACTTTTACCGCTTGGGAACCGCCACTAGTGTGATTAGCATGGAAGATGTTGATAACTGATGGTCGTGAAGTGAATAAGAAGGGTGCATGTCTCAAAATATCATTTATCTTTGTTTTAAAAATTGAGCTCTGGCACCTCTGCAAATCACTGCTTCCCTCTGTGAAGGGACTTTCTATTTACTTTTATGTTGTGTCATCACCTTCTAAAAAACAAGCGCTAGAAACTGAGTAGAGCACAACTGTCATGATTTATGCATTGTGTGTAGCTAATGTTGGGTGCATTATGACTGGATCTTTTCTACCATGAATTACAATATTTAGTCGCTGCTTGAACTTTGGAGGTGCTCTGCATTTATGTTTTGCGGTCTCAGAAAGGGCTAGCGAGATACCACTATTGTCATATTATATCATGGTTGTTTTGACAATGTGTTGCCGTTTGAGATATCTTATTATTGCTCGCTAGCTGATTATGTCATTGATATGAATAAATATAATCTTTAAGTGTTATTGTTGACATGGTTAGTTATAATGTTGGCTGAAAAACTGGGTGATGTTTAACCTTATTTATGCAAACAAGATCAAAAGAGTTTGTAAAAGTTTTTCTTTCTCACTTCCAGTTTATCAATTGAATTGCTTGAGGACAAGCAAAGGTTTAAGCTTGGGGGAGTTGATACGTCTCCAACGTATCTACTTTTCCTAACGCTTTTCCTCTTGTTTTGGACTCTAATTTGCATGATTTGAATAAAACTAACCCCGGACTGACGCTGTTTTCAGCAGAACTACCATGGTGTTGTTTTTGTGCAGAAATAAAAGTTCTCGGAATGGAACGAAACTTTGCGAGGATTTTTTATATCAATAATAAGAATTACTGGAGCCAAGATCCACCAGAGAGGGGGCCCTGTGTGGGCACAACCCACCAGGGCGTGCCCTCCTCTCCTAGCGCGCCCAGGTGGGTTGTACCCACCTGGTGGCCCCGTAGATGACTCCCTGATACTATAAAATAACATATTTCCAAAAAAATGGGGGAGAAAGAATTATTGCGATCCACAAGACGGAGCCACTGCCAAGCCCTGTTCTTCACCGGGAGGGCAGATCTGAAGTCTGTTTGGGGCTCCGGAGAGGGGGATCTTCGTTCTTCGTCATTGCCAACCCTTCTCGATTGCCAACTCCATGATGCTCCCCACCAGGAGTGAGTAATTCCTTGTTAGGCTCGCTGGTCGGTGAGGAGTTGGATGAGATTCATCATGTAATCGAGTTAGTTTTGTTAGGGCTTGATCCCTGGTATCCACTATGTTCTTAGATTGATGTTGCTATGACTTTTTTATGCTTAATGCTTGTCACTTTGGGCCCGGGTGCCATGGTTTCAGATCTGAACTGTTTATGAATTCATCATTATATCCATGTTCTAGATCTGTTCTTGCAAGTTATAGTCACCTACTATGGTTATGATCCGGTAACCCCGGAGTGACAACAACCGGGCCCACTCTCGGTGATGACTGTAGTTTGAGGAGTTCATGTATTCACTATGTGTTAATGCTTTGTTCCAGTTTTCTATTAAAAGGAGGCCTTAATATCCCTTAGTTTCCAATATGGACCCCGCTGCCACGGGAGGGTAGGACAAAAGGTGTCATGCAGGTTCTTTTAATAAAGCACATATGACTATTTACGGAATACATGCCTACATTATATCGATGAACTGGAGCTAGTGTCGTATCGCCCTAGGTTATAATTGTCTCATGATGAATATCATCCAACAAGTCACCGATCTAATGCCTACGAACTTTTCATTATTGTTACTGCTAAGTTACTGCTGCTATCATCACTGTTACACTTGCTACAAATTACTGCTATCACCATTATTGTTACAGTTGTTGCTGCTACTACTATCAAAACTATCAAACTACTTTGCTACTGATCACTTTGCTGCAGATAATTGATCTCCAGGTGTGGTTGAATTGACAACTCAGCTGCTAATACCTTCAAATATTATTTGGCTCCCCTTGTGTCGAATCTATAAATTTGGGTTGAATACTCTACCCTCGAAAACTGTTGCGATCCCCTATACGTGTGGGTTATCAGAGCTCGGTAGTACGTAGCTGTCGTCGCTCGTCTACGTAGATTTTTCAAGCTCGGGAGATTCGCTGGACTCCCACGAGCCGTCGCTGCTGCTGGAGGAACTGCCAGCAGGCCCGGGAGTGGGCTCGACGCCCGCTGCCGCGCCATCCTGGAGGCCCCCTCCAGGGCAGCACTCCAGGCGGCGGCCTCCCTTGTCGAAGACCTTGAAGAACACCATGGAGGCGCCGTCGTACTCCAAGTGGATGGCGAGGGCCCCCTCCGGACGGCAAGCGTGGGTGAATTTTCCCCATCTAGGAGTCATGAAGATCTTGCTTGGGGAGACGACCTCGACCTCCGCCCCCGTTGCTGGGGTGCTACACTCAGCATGCTGCAACCATAGCTCGAGCGGCCCTCTCAGCGGCATATCTTGGGAAAAGAACTGCGGGAATCGGATCCATGTGCATGGTGGCATCGCCGCCCACACCACGAGCTCGCGTGAGGAGCCCTCAGCATGAGTTCGTGGGCCAGCGGCACGTGCCGCCACAGCTTGGCAACCACGTCCATGATGCGAGCGACGCAGAGTGCTACCTCCTCCTCTGGAGCCTTGCATATGGCGTACAAAGGGCAACGGGTAGCCGGGAGGAGGCCGCTCGTACCAAGGCCTCATCACCTCCTGCCTCACGACGGCGTCGCGGGAGCGGACGAAACTCTTCTTCAGTGGAAGTGGCCCCTGCTCTTCACAGGGGGTTTTCCCTTTCCCAGCGGTGGAGAATCTCCTTATCGGCGCCATGGGTGTGACGGCAGGACGTAGAGATGAGGAGGAGGAAGAAGAAGCAGGCAGCATGGAGAAGGAGATGAGCAACGGGGGCTCCGCCCCTCTCCTCATTTATAGCCAGAAGGAGGCCAACCGCTGGCCTCCACGATCACATGTAATGATGGTTTTCTTCTGCATACAGCAGGGTCTCATCAAGTCGAACGGTTGCCGAGGCAGCATGGGGAAGCAGAGACGCCACGTCCCATCGATCGCCACGCATCATTCAAGGCCACACGCGGTTTTGGACTACAGCGCTCCGCACTTGCCCTGTGGCTTCGCCTCGAACCCAAGTCCGAGTGCGCCTTGGGCCCGGGGGCTACTGTAGGCGTACTGGGACCGGGGGTACCCAGACCTGCCTGCCTGCGGCCCGAAAGCGTGGCTCCACCAACGACCTGGTACAGCCCAGCTTCAGCAGCGACCACCCAAGACCCTCGCGAGGGGCCAAGCCTCGTGAGGCAGACGACACCAAGACCTCCCTCGGGGTGGCCTCACTAGGCCCTCTCCCAAGGAGCGAAGATATCTATGCAAGGTGCATCTCGTGAGGTTCACGTGACGTGAGCCATGATGACCAAGGCCAAGCGGGCACCAGCGGCTGCGGTGTACCAGTTTCCTCTTTGGTGCTAAGGAGGCAAGCGCAGGCGCGGGATCCCGAGGCATCAGGCAAAGGTTTCCATATTGGTGCAACAAGACCAAGACCATTAGGACGGTAGGACGGAGGTCATCGCGGAGCCCACAGCAGCATAACCACCAGAGCCTTTGGCAGGCGAGGACCACCTTTTGTCAGGATAGCTTGTACTAGTTGCCCCCCTTCAAACTTGGCTGTTGTGGGATCCCTTCCCGCCTAACATTTGGGAAGAGGACCAAGGCGCACTCAGATCATCCTCACCCACATCAGCTCATCAAGCCCGAGAACACCTCACCTCCCGAGGTTGTTCATCCATTGTACTAGTTCATCATCATCCCCTCGAGGCAATCCACCATACACTGGAGTAGGGTATTACATCACAAGGTGGCCCGAACCAGTATAAACCCTCGTGGCTCTTGTTCTTTGGGTCCATTGAGCTAGGCCGTGGGATCGTTGAGCGAGCGAGCTAGGAAGAGAGTGTTCTTCGTGCGCACCCCAGAGTTCGAACCTCACAAGGGTTTGCCGAAACATGTAATCCGACAAATACATGTATTATTATAAGACTTTCTTTTAGAAAAGATGGAATGTCCCTGGCATCTGCATCAAGTGATGCACAAAACCATGTATTATTAATTATTAACTGGGCGAACAAATCGGCTTACAAAGGCAAAATGGAAAACATGAGGACATGGGGTCATCCACATAGGACAAGCCTTGCGGTAGCATCTACGAATCTTACCACCAATCCTACGATGATATATGAGCAGACAAAGGATGCCAAATGTGTGCCAAAATGTGTTGCGTTACATATATATTGCGACTTGAAATGTCGTTAATAAGCAACATTTTAAAAGTTTGCAATGTCACTATTCAACATTGCTATCTATTGCTACAACCCGGCCTACATTAGCTCATTGCCGGCGCTGGGGCCGTCTAGTCCTCCTCCGCATGCGAAACGAGGTCATCGAGGTAGGCATATGGGCCAGAGCGACGAGGCACGATCGTGACCTGTAGCTCCTCCTCATCCTCGTCGATCCAACTGGTGCAGAAACGCTCGAGGATGCGCTCCTCCTCATGGCGGCGCGCCCACACTTCAAGCTCGAAGAGGCGCATCACAACAATGATTGGGTCCTCGGGCTTAGGCCTAGAAAGGGTGTCGATGGGGATGACGTCGTTTTTCTTTATACTTGCATAATAATTTCTCTAGATCATCTCTCCCTCTGCAAGCAAGAATACCTCTAGTTGTTTCTTCACTCTAACATAACCCTCCGGTACCTTAGGCAATTCATATCTAGGAAGGCTAGTTCTAGTAGGTGTTTCAGGAGATTCAGTTTCAAACTCATCATCATATTCAACAACATCATGTTGTATAACTCTAGCAATTTATTTATCAAGAAATTCACCAAGTGGCACATCATCATTAAGCAAGGTACTAGCATCATCATCAGCATTATCCATAGCATAAGTAGCATCCTCAATAACTTGCGACATATCAGAATTAATAGCATGTGGTGGTGTTGCAAGTTTACTCATAACAGAAGGTGAATCTAAAGTAGAACTGGATGGCAATTCCTTACCTCCCCTCGTCTTTGAGGGAAAAATCTTAGTCTTAGGATCCTTCAGATTCTTCATAGTGATAATATGATAACAATCCCAAGTGACTCAACAAATATAGCTGTGCTCCCCGGCAACGGCGCCAGAAAAAGGTCTTGATAACCCACAAGTATAGGGGATCGCAACAGTTTTCGAGGGTAGAGTATTCAACCCAAATTTTAGATTCAACACGAGGGGGGCCAAAGAATATTTGAAGGTATTAGAAGCTGAGTTGTCAATTCAACCACACCTGGAGATTAATTATATGCAGCAAAGTGATCAGTAGCAAAGTAGTTTGATAGTTTTGATAGTAGTAGCAGCAGCAATAGTACCAGTAACAGTGATAGCAGTAATTTTGTAGCAAGTGTAATAGTGATGATAGCAGTAGTAACTTAGCAAGAACAATATAAGACAAATTCGTTGGCATTGGATCAGTGACTTGTTGGATGATATTCATCATGAGACAGTTATAACCTAGGGCGATACGGCACTAGCTCCAGTCCATCGATATAATGTAGGCATGTATTCCGTAAATAGTCATACGTGCTTTATTAAAAGAACTTGCATGGCATATTTTGTCCTACCCTCCCGTGGCAGCGGGGTCCATATTGGAAACTAAGGGATATTGAGGCCTCCATTTAATAGAGAACCGGGACAAAGCATTAACACATAGTGAATACTTGAACTCTTCAAACTACGGTAATCACCAGAAGAAGTCCTGGTTATTGTCACTCCGGGGTTACCGGATCATAACACGTAGTAGGTGACTATAACTTGCAAGATCGGATCTAGAACATGAATATAATGGTGATAACATAAACGGTTCAGATATGAAATCGTGGCAACCGAGCCCAAAGTGACAAGCATTAAGCATGGCAAAGTCATAACAACATGAAATAGAACTGGTAGCTCGGTGAAGACAATGATTTGGTAGACCAGTTCCAACTGCTGTGACAGTTGTACATCCGGTTGGAGGAGCTAGGTATTTAAACCTGAGGACACGCAGTCCTAGACACACAGTCCTCACCGTATTCTCCTTGAGCTAAGGTCACACAATCACTTGTGGTAAGTCTTCAGGTGACTTCCAAACCTTCACAAACTTGGTCACTCGACGATCCACAATTCCTCTTGGATGCTCTAGACCATGACGCCAATCCGTCTGGAAGATGCACATTCTTCAAAGGTAACAAGCATCGGTTCCACACAGGAACAATCTCTTCAGTGATGCTCAATCACTTTGGGTTGTAGGTGTTTGGGTTTGGGTTTTTCCTCACTGATGATTTTCTCTCAAAGTCCTCGGAGGATGGGATGCTCTCAATGACAAGTGTCAGTTTCTCTCGGAGCATCCAACCAGCTAGTGGTTGTAGGGGGCGGCTATTTATAGCCGGGGAGCAGCCCGACATGATAAGACATAAATGCCCTTCAATGATATGACCGTTAGGTGGATAAGATATTTTGGCAGCTGGCGCGTAGCACAGCAACAGTCGGAAATTTGAGCTCTCAAATTCCTCAGGGCTATCATGTTCCTCACTTCTAGGCAATCCGCACTGGCGAACTCCTAAATCCTTAGTCAGAACAAATTCCTCGGAGAACAGAAGATCTTCGTCTGTGTCACTGAAGAAATTGACTGAACTGTATGAGATTTTCAATGGCTTCACTCGAAAGGATTGGGTAGGTGTAGGATTTGAGATGAGCATCACTTTGAAACTTTTCCTTAATTTTACCTCGACCCCCTTTAATAGTATGGTGTTTCCTATGACTCAAGAAAGATAAAATTAAACTACGAAAACAAAAGTCTTCACGCTTCATAATCCTCCCATCAATATCAAAGTCTTCAAGGTCACACCAATTTCCTCATTTTCAAAGTCTTCAAGAAAACCAAAGTCTTCAAATGAAGACATTCATTTTTAGGGGTCGACTTTCTTCGTAAATATCAAACTCCTCATAGGCTTATAGAACCTGTGTATACTCACAGACACATTAGTCCCTTAACCTATAAGTCTTCAATACACCAAAATCACTAAGGGGCACTAGATGCACTTACAAAAGTGCACGCCAAGCTTGCCTTCGTGCCACACCTGTGCCCGTCCACGTTGAGGGTGTAGGATCGGTTGAGTAGAAAGACTACGATCGCCACGACCTCGCCTCAAAACATCACCAACATGCCCATGGCCTTGAGCATGCAATGTGCGGTGTCGACGACCGTTCGATTTTCCCGTTCAGCCACCCCATTATGCTGCGACTGGTATGGGGTAGTCAAGTGAAGCATGTCCCTGCGATCAACACACCACTCTGAAAACTCTAATGCCCCCACCCCGCAGCGATCCGTTCGGAAGACAAATAGAGGGCACGGGACTCGAGCTCCAGCCGAACCTTGAAGCGGCTGATCGCTGATGCAACCTTGTCCTTTGTCCTCACCAGAACTGTCGGTGTTCTGGGAATGGGGGTCCCCAGACTTACCTGCCTACAGCCCATGGTGTGGCTGGGCTAGCAGGTCTGTACGGCCCATCTTCATCGACAAGGCATTCAAGACCCTCGCGAGGCAGACAATGCAAGACCTCCTCAGGAGCGGCCTCGCCAGGCAGGCTCACGAGGGGCGGAGAGATCAAGGCCAGGCAAACCTCGTGAGATCCTCATGACGTGAGCCATGACGATCAAGACCAGGCGGGCGCCAGGCGGGCGCCAGCGTGCAGTGTCTTTGATTCCTCTTTGGTGCCAAGGGGTCAAGCGCAGGCGCGGAGTACCGAGGCATCAAGGAAAGGTTTCCATATTTGTGCAACGAGACCAAGACCAGAAGGACGGCAAGGCGGAGGTCACCATGGAGCCCAGGACGGCGTCACCACCAGAACCTTTAGCAGGCGAAGACCACCTTTTGTCAGGATAGCTTGTACTAGCTGTCCCCTTTCAAATTGGCCGTTGCTGGCTCCCTTCCCGCTCAATATTTGGGGAGAGGACCAGGGCCTATATAAGTAGAACTAGCCACCAGAGTAGGGGGGACGGACTGACGGATTCAGAGGCATCTCACCCACTCAAGTTCCCCAAGCACAAGAACACCTCAACCTCAGGAGGCTGTTCTTCCCCTTGTACTGTTCATCATGAGCCCAAGAGGCAATCCACCACCACCACACTGGAGTAGGGTATTACACCACAATGGTGGCCCGAACCAGTATAAATCTTGTGTCTACGTGTTGCAAGTTCGGCGAGTTCATCCGCGAGATCTTAGCGAGCTAGGGCGTGGATCGATAGGGAGAAAACCTTCACGCGCACCCCAGTGTTCGAACCTTCAGGGTTTTGCCGGAACCCGTGATCCAACATTTGGCGCGCCAGGTAGGGGTGCGCTGAAGCTTCCTTCCGTCACTCCGCGCCCCGTTGCTCCGTCGTCTCCATGGCACACGCGCCCCGCGCTCGTGCTGAGTGCTGGGCTGCCCTCGCCGCCCACGTCGCTCAGACGGCTCCCATCGGCGGGCCACCTCGTCGTTCCCCGTCACCTGCCGCCAACGCCGCCACCGGCCCGGCGGGGAACGAGCAGCAAGCATCCTTGCTGCACCCCTCGGTGCGGTGGGCCGGCCGCACCACCACTCCATCCCTGACCCCGGTCGGTTCTTCTTCCCTTGCACATCGCCCTCCCATGGATGCACGGGCCGTGCTCCTCATGGCACACGAGCTCCTGCTCTACCAACCGGTCAACGACCTCTACGAGGACTGGCTCGACCGCATCGCCGAGCTTGGTCGTGCCGCAGGGGGCTCCCCTGCGCCGTCCCTCTCTCTGCCTCGCGCTCCGCCAGCTACGGGAAACGTAACTCACAGAGCACCTCCACCACCTTTGCCCCAAGAGGGTGCCCTGGCGCCAAGATGAGCTGCTCTGTGACGCGACCTGCTGCGTTCGCGCCCGCATGCGAATAAAGAAGCTGTCAAGATGTAACGCCCCATATGTAACTTGCCATATTTGTATTCCAACTCTTGCCATTTTCGGCACTAAGTTATGATATTTCCTCGTTGTTGGGTTTTGTCTTCGTGTTTCTTTTGTCTTTGTCATGCATCTCATATCATGTCATCATGTGCATCGCATTTGCATACGTGCTCGTCTCATGCATCCGAGCTTTTTTCCACGTTGTCCGTTTTGCATTCCGCCGTTCCTATGTCCTCCGGTGTCTCCGTTTTAGTTCTTTTCGTGTGCAGGTGTTAAATGTTCTCGGATTGGACCAAGACTTTCCAAGCGGCCTTGGTATACTACCGATAGACCGCCTATCAAGTTTCGTGCCATTTGGACTTCATTTGATACTCCAACGGTTAACCGAGGAACCGAAAAGGCCTCGTGTGTGTTGCAGCCCAACACCTCTCCAAAGTGGACCAAAACCCACCTAAACCCCCTCCATCATCTCGGTCGTTCGATCACGACCGCGTGGCCGAAAACCGAGCTCAATTTGGAGCCTCCTAGCTCCTTCTATGTATAAATAGGGCTCCCCCTCCGAAATCTTGGATCTAATCCACCCCTAACCCTAGCCTCCTCCTCCTCCCGCCGCCGGATGCGTCCGATCGGGCCGGACACGTCCGCGCCGCCGCCACCGACGAACCACAAGCCGCCACATGGCCGTCGCTGCGCCTCCCCCCCGCCCGGACCGCCAGGCCCGACGCCGGCCCCCGCGAGCCCGCTCCCCTGC